>NW_007735220.1:50196-54618 GCF_000696425.1 Galeopterus variegatus | reverse complement strand
TAAACTTAGAGACATTAATAACAAAGATGTTTATAGAAGCAATACAGTTTATTTTCTCATTTGAAACATTAATTAGACCCATTACCAAATATAATGCAATCAAATATTTAAAAAAAATACATAGAATCTTCTAAAGTTTTGTATAAAATGAAATAAATTATTTAACTACAGGGGAATTGAATAAGATCTTCTCATGGAAGTTGTACTTGCCATCATGGTATAATCTATGCCAGTAAATAATAGTACTTGTCCAGAAAGTGCCTGTTTCTAAGGTTATATTAAAGATTGAAAATAGTTTCATAAGAGTTAGGATGATTTTATTTACAAAATAAACTCAAACTGTCTTAAGAAATAAAGGGAGTTAATTGGTTAAGATTACTAAAAATTGTATCCGTTTATTATACGCAGAAAGCTCACCCAGAGGTTCACCTGGTTAGAAATTGTGGGCTGTTAGAAAGCTAAACTTTCTCTACTGTGTAAGCCATTCTGAATCCAGACTTCCCAGTTCTTCCAAGCAAGACACAGATTCCTTCCCCAGCCCTATTGGCACTATCTTAACATATCTTTTTTCTCAAAAGATAAAGATACATTTTGTTTTATGGCCTTCATTTGAGAAGATTCCAGAAATCCCATTCCCCTGGCCAGTGATAATCTCCCCTCTTCCTGATGTTAAATTGCTATTTTAAAAGGTTAAAAACATGACTATATCTCATGTAAGTACATATAAATACATTAGACTTATTTAACTAATTAATGGAGGAATAAGCAGGGAGGTAAAGCTAAGTCAAAGAAATTAAGAGGCCAAGTATCTATAGTAAATAAAAGACACAGTGTAGAGAATGATAAAGATAGCTAAAATTAAATAAATAAATAAATAAAAAGATTTTTTTGAAGTATGTGTTTGTATAGATATTGAGTAAAGGTCTATTCCGAGATGTCACCAAGAAAACATAGAAAGGGATCTTACAAGGCTGAAGGAAGAGGTTTTAGCAGAACACTTATTTATCTTACTCATCCTGATAACGTTTTCTCTAACTGACCCAGTTCTCCATGGGGAATCTATTTTATAAAATCTTCATGAAATTACTTTTCTATAAGGTATGCATGGATACTCATAACAGGGGGTATGCTATCTGACCAATAAAAATCTTCCAAATTATTTCTTCTAAGAATTTTAAATTTTTTTTAATGAATACACTGAACCTCAGGAGCTGTGATGGTTATTTTATGTGTCAACTTGACTGGGCTAAAGGATGCTCAGACAGCTGGTAAAACATTATCTCTGGGTGTGTCTGTGAAGGCCACAGACCTTCCATTATGACAAAATGGATGAACCTAGAGGACATTATGTTAAATGAAATAAACCAGGCAGAGAAAGACAAATACCACATGATCTCACTAATATGTGAAATCTAAAAAAGTGGAGCTCCTAGAAGCAGAGAGAAGCTGGTGGTTGCTGCGGGCTGGTGGGGGAGGGATGGGGAGAGGTTGGTCAGATGGTACAAAATTTCAGTTAAATGGGAGGAATAAATTCAAGACATCTATTGTACAACATGGTGACTATAGTTAATACCAATGTAGCATATTCTTAAAAATTGCTCAGAGTAGATTTTAAGTGTCCTTACTACAAAAAATAATGAATATGTGAGGTAATACATACATTAATTAGCTTAATTTAGCCATTCTACAATGCATGCCTATTTCAAAACAATATGATGTACATAATAAATATATACATTTCTTATTTGTCAATTAAGGAATTGGTAAAAGGACATGAAAATCAACTACATTGCATATTGGTAAATTAAAAAATAAAATAAATAAATAAATACTTTTTAAAAAATTGGTAAAATTTTTTAGAAGGGTCTGTTCAATTTTGTCTTTTGTAGTACGTTTTATACTATTATTACTAATTTGTATGGTACTACCATCTGAGTGATTGTGTTCCCCAAAATTCATATGAGTATGTTGAAATCCTAATCCCCAACATGATGGTATTAAGTGGTGGGACTTTCTAGGTGATGAGGACAGAACCCTCATGAATGGGATCAGTGCCCTTAGAAAAGGGTAGAGAGACTTTTTGCCCTTTTCTCTATGTGAGATCACAGCTAGAAGGCATCACCTATGAGCCACAAAATCTTCCCTCACCAGACACCAAATCTACCAGCGCCTTAATCTTTGACTTCCCAGCCTCAGGACCCACAATAAATAATTCTCCATAGTTTATGTTACCCACTTTATGACATTTCTCTTATAGCAGCCTGAATAGACTATGATATAGGGGTTCTTTATATATACGGATATAAGTTCCTTGTCAGATACATTCACAAATATTTTCTCCTACTCCGTGATTTATCTATTTATTTTATTAATGACATGTTTTGCAGAAGTCTTTTTTTTTTTTTTTTTTTTAATAAAATTTTTTGCAAAATTTTTTTTTTTTTTTTTTTTGTAAACATGACTGGTAAGGGGATCTTAACCCTTGCCCTGTTGTTGTCAGCACCACGCTCTCTCAAGTGAGCCACAGGCCATCCCCTTTCCTGAAGTTTTAAGGCCATTGGATATACTTTTAAGAAAATAAAAAACAGGATTTTTAAAAAATATGAATATATCTGCATATTAAAAGCCCAATGAAGTAAAAATTAGTTTAGTCATCTAATGTCCAAAAATAGAAGGATGAGGGCAGGTTTGGAAGGGAGTTAAAGTATTGGAGTGTGGCACTACTGCTAAGCTACAGCTAATGTCTGCATCCTGCTCACATCGCCAGTTGTAGTGCACTTAATCCTGTTCGTGACGCAAATTGTCTATCTACATGGCCATGCCAGTTGTAGGGCTCTTTCACCTGCTGGTAATCCTGCCCTGACTGGCCCAATTGCCCAGCTAGGGCTGGGTCTGCAGCTCACAGACCCCTCAGCCCCATTCCCAGACTGGGTCACAAACCCTTCATACGCCAGGCTGGATCACCAGACCCCTTCACGCAGGTCTATGAGCTAGGTAACTGCCCAAAAGGTCCTTGGAGCCACAGGTTAGAAAGCATGTCTGCGCGGGGCGGATGCCTGAGGCCAACACCTGCTCCCTCACCCACAGCCTGCTTCACCAAACTCCTTTCTCTCTCTCTCCCCCCCAACTCTCTCTCTCTCTCTCTACCTCTCTCTTTCTCTCTCTGAAGAACACAAGAATAGCAACAAAACTAAAAAGATACATTGGTGTGCATCTGCATTAACTCCATGCATGCGTGCGCACGCGCGCGTGCACACACACACACAGTTTGCTTACAATGGATGATGAGCCACACCCAGCTTGACCCAAGGCAAGGGTCCTGACCANAGTTTGCTTACAATGGATGATGAGCCACACCCAGCTTGACCCAAGGCAAGGGTCCTGACCAAACTATTCTATTTTCCCAACAGGTCCTTTATAGAAATATTACTTCTCTGATCTAGGATACAATCCAGAATAATGTGTTGCATTTAATTGTCATTTACTGCTTAGTCAGACTTGGCACTAGAAGACATTACTTAAATTCTTGAATTTTAATTTGCAGCTGTGTACTGCTAGGAAAGTTTTCTAACTTCTCTGAACTTTAACTTGCATAAATGTGAAAATTAAATGAGAAACTATATAAAAAGTACCTTCAAGAGTGCCAAGTACATAGTTGGTGCTCAAAAAAAAATTCTTACTGAAAAAAAGATAAATAGCATTTGTTCAAATAATAGTTTGAAATTTCAGTCTTTAACCTAAATATAAGGAAAGACAAACTACTTCCTTTTATCCTTTTCAGAATGCATTTCAATTGGCCAAGAGTAAAAAGGTCAAAGTCACTTTGAAAATTAAACACCTTTTATAAAGACACTCTATTTCATTGAATGGTATAGTGCTTTACAACATGAGATTTATTTAATTACACACCTCACGATGGAAAGCAATATAGCTGCAGAGCTAGCAACAAAAGAGCCAACGTTTCAAGACAGATTTTTAGACTATGAAAGAGTGTTCTTTATTGAAATACAGAAAGGGTTAGTCTTGGATAAGAAGAAATTGCTTGAAAATGTTCCTGCAGGCAAAATATTGCCTTATGTTTATGCTTATCTCAACATTGCCTCAGAAAAGTGATGTGCAAAATGGCATTTTATTGATGTGGGAGAGATCCCAAGAGATCTTGCCCTGAAGTTTTTCTCCTTTTTCCCTATTTCTTCCCATCCAAAGTCTACTCAGCCACAGGTAGAAGCGAATGCCTGTCTTCCCAGAGGCTTATGGTGTCTTGTTCAAGTCAGCCAGTGATTCCCTTCTCTGACAGTAACAACTGTCACAATAATTGTCTCTATAACTCGTTTTGGCCTTTGATCATAACTGATCTCATACTGCTATTGTTTTTGGTCATATGTTTAAGGCTTTTCTCCCCAGTGAGATTGTTAGTTTTTG
>NW_007735220.1:48051-50160 GCF_000696425.1 Galeopterus variegatus | reverse complement strand
TAAAAGAATACATGTGGAACTGGTAGTTTTAATCTAACTGTGGGTTTTAACTGCCATCATCTGCAGGGTTTCCTTGGCATGTAAGGCCACCTCCTTTTGTCTCTTCTTGGCTGATACTACTGAGTTAAATTGCTGATAAACCTTTAGGCTTTTAATGACTTTCCACTTCCAATTATTTTGAGATAGGACTTCACTGATTCCTTATAGAGCAGAGAGTAGACAAGAGAGCAGGGGGCAGGGAGAGTTATATCTTCCTACATTAAAGTTCTCATTTTCTCTCTGGAGAAGACTCTTCACCTGCTCTTTTCCCTCCCTTCTCCTCACTGCCATAGTAATTTTCCCAAAGTTAGAACATTGTCTTCTGGCTATCTTGTCCCTGCTCCACACATTATTGCTATTCCATGCTCACCTTGAAGTTCAAGTTGTGGTATCTCTCATTTGTGGTCTTCTTTTCTTACATCCACCTGCATCTCTTCCTCAATGTTGGGAAAATAGAATAGTTTGGTCAGGACCCTCGCCTTGAGTCCAGTTGCGTGTGGTTCAGCATCCATTGTAACCAAACTGTGTGTGTGTGTTGAATTAGTACGCATGTGGGCCAATGTATCTTTTTAGTTTTGTTGCTGTTCTTGTGTTCTTCAAAGAGAGAGAGAGAGAGTAGTTTGGGTGAAGCAGGCAGGTGGGCATCTGCCTTGGGCATCCACCTCAGCCAGCGCAGTCATGCTTTCCAACACATATCCCCAGGGACCTTTTGGCCGGTTACCTAGCTCACAGATCTGTGTGAAGGGGTTTGGTGAACCAGCCTAGCATATGAGGGGTCTGGGGACCCAGCCTGGCATGTGAAGGGTTTGTGGCCCAGTCTGTGAATGGGCTTGAGGGGGTCTGTGGGCTCCAGACCCAGCCTTAGCTCCACAATCAGCCCAGTCAGTGCAGGATTACCAGCAGGTAAAAGAGCACCACAACTGGCATAGTCATGGTCGAGTAGCTTTATAATTGGTGTCACGAACAGGATTAAGAGCTCTACAATTGGCAATATCGACAGGATTCAGACATTTGCCTGAGTGTGACAGGACCTTATTAGGATGATTGGTAAAAGTTCAATTAATATGCAATGTTACATTTCCTGGGTTTGTATTGTAGTTCATAAGAGAACATCTTCATTCTTAGAAAATACATTCAAAACTATTTGCAGGTAAGAGTCTTGATATCTGCAACTTACATGCAAATAGTTGAGGAAATAATAATGTCAATAACATATGTGTATGTATATACACTTTGAAAATGTTAGCACCTAGTGGATTAATGAATTTTCATGAAAAGTAAATAGGAATTATTTGTATCATTAGTGCAAGTCTGTCATTTTGAAATGATTTCAAAAAACTTCAAAAAACTTTTAAAAGTTGTACAAGGTATCAGTGGAAAATATTGCCACGCATTTCTTTTTTAAACAGCTTTGTTGAACTATAATTGATATACAAAGAAATGCACACATTTGATGTGTACTATTTGATGAGTCTGAACATATACAAACACCCCTGACACCATCACAACCAAGTTAGTGGACATACCCAACATGTCCCAAAGTTTCCTGTGTTCTTTTGTTTCTGCTTTTGTTCTTGTTTTGTGGTAAAAACACATAACATGAGATCTAACCTCTTAAAAATTTTAAAGTACACAATACTGTATGAACTATGGGCACTATGTTTTATGAAAGATCTCTAGAACTTACTCATTTGGCATAACTGAAACTTTATAACCATTAAACAACTCTTCATTTCCCCTACATGCCAACCCTTGGTAACCAGTATTGCATTCTCTGATTTTATGAGTTTGACTATTATAAATATCTCAAATCATGCAGTATTTGTCCTTCTGTGACTGGAGTTTTTCACTTAGCATAATGTTTTCCAGGTTCATCTATGTTGTTGCAAATGGCAGGATTTCTTTCTTCTTTAAGGCTGAATAATATTCCATTGCATGTATATACCACAATTTCTTTATCCATTCATGCATTGATGGACACTTAGATTGATTCAATGTCATGGCTATTGTGAATAATGCTACAATGAACATGGGGGTGCAGGTAACTGTTTCAAATCCTGATTTTAATTA
>NW_007735220.1:37574-47586 GCF_000696425.1 Galeopterus variegatus | reverse complement strand
CTTTATCCATTCATGCATTGATGGACACTTAGATTGATTCAATGTCATGGCTATTGTGAATAATGCTACAATGAACATGGGGGTGCAGGTAACTGTTTCAAATCCTGATTTTAATTACTTTGAACCCAGAAGTGGGATTGCTGGATTGTATGACAGTTCTGTTTTTAATTTTTTGAGGAACCGCTACTGTTTTCCACAGCAGCTGCAACATTTTGCATTCCTACTAACAGTGTAAAAGGATTCAGATTTCTCTACATCCTTCTCAACACTTATTATCTTGTTTATTTGTTAATAGCCACCCTAACAGGTATGAGGTGGTATCACATCACAGTTTTGATTTGTATTTTCCTGATAATTAATAATGTTGAGTATCTTTTCATATACCTGTTAATCATTTGTATGTCTTCTTTGGGGAAACATATATTTAATTCCTGTGCCCATTTTTTAATCAGATTACTTGGGGGTTTTTTTTGCTAGCGAGTGGTACTAATTCCTTTTTTTTTTTTTTTTTGGAGATTAATCTTATTAGATATAGGATTTGCAAATATTTCCTCCAATTCTGTAGGTTGCCTTTTTATTCCATTGATTTTTTCCTTTGCTGTGAAGAAGCTTTTTAGTTTTATGTAACTCCATTTGTCTATTTTTGCTTTTGCTGCCTGTGCTTTTTGGGTCATATCCAAAAAATCATTGCCAAGACCACTGTCAAAAATACTTTTTCCTAAGTTTTTTTCTAGGAGTTCTACAGATTCAGGTCTTTTGTTTAAATCTTTAATCTATTTTGAATTGATTATTGCCTATGGCATAAGATAAAGGTTCAATTTCAATCTTCTGCATGGGGATATCTAGTTTTCCCAACACCACTTGTTGAAGAGACTATTCTTTCCCCATTGCGTATTCTGGGCACTCTTCTCGAAAATCAGTTGACCATGCATGTGTAAATTTATTTCTCAGCTTTTTATTCTGTTCTGTTGGTCTATAAGTCTGTCTTTATGCCAGTACCGTACTATTTTAATTACTGTGGCTTTACAATATACTTTTACATCAGGAAGTGTGATGCCTCCAGCTTTGCTTTGGCTAATTGGAACTTTTGCAGTTCCAAATGAATTTTAGGATATAAGTCTGTCTTTATGCCAGTACCGTACTATTTTAATTACTGTGGCTTTACAATATACTTTGACATCAGGAAGTGTGATGCCTCCAGCTTTGCTTTGGCTAATTGGAACTTTTGCAGTTCCAAATGAATTTTAGGATTTTTTTTTCTTTCTGTTTCTATAAAAAGGCCATTGGGATAGCACTGAATCTATAGATCACTTTGGGTATTATGAACATTTTAACAATAATAAGTCTTCCAATTCATGAACATACCATATTTTTCAGTTTATTTGTGTCTTGTATTTCTTTTATCAATGTTTTCAAGTTTTCAGTGTACAAATCTTTCACCTTTTTGGTTAAGTTTACTCCTAAGTATTTAGAGAAATGGAGCTTGCACCTAACCATGTATTTTTCTTCAGTGTTTGAAAAGGTTGTACTTATCACTGATTATTGCATAATGTATGAATAAGATTTGTGATATTACCTCTATATTCAAGGTAACGGAAACATTTTGCATTATAAATAATATTTCCAGCCATGTCTTCAACAATTTTATTTCCTGCTTTTTTGTTTGGTTGGTTTTGGGGTTTTCTGGGCTGCTGGCTGGTATGGGAATCTGAACCCTGGACCTTGGTGATATAATACCATGCTCTAACCAACTGAGCTATCTGGCCAGCTCATTTCCTGATTTTAATGTTTTCTAGCATAATATTGAAATGTTCTGCAAATAATACCCATTTTATAATCTTTTTAATAGAGAAAGTTTCCATATTTTAGAAGTGTCCATTAATACCTTGTATGCATATGAAATAGATTTAGTGCCTATAGCTGTAATACTTGTTCTAAAATTACAATGAAGAATATGGTACTAATTATAGATCATAGAAATATTTCTTTTATAATGCAGAATATTTTCCTATTCTCCCTGAAGTTAGGTTTCCTCATTTAAAAGGGAAATATGTAAAATTGATGATGTTATAAAATAATATTCACACAAAATTATTTTTGCAAATAGTGTAAGAGTTACTGTTGATATAGTAAGAAAATATTTTGCCCTCAGAAGTATAAATCACCACAAAGAAGACTATGTAGAAGGTGATGTTCTCCTTTATAAGGAATGGCCTTAATTTTTTCTTCCAAATGTCAGCTGAAGGATGGAAAAATTTTCTTTTGCTTTAAAGTCAGCTATAATTAAACACATACAGAGTTCATAAATAGCTAAAATATTTCTGTGTTTTACCATAGCTTTTCATGTGAAAATTAGAGGATAACTATTTTAATTTTTTTAATACAGAGACCAAATTGATTACTACATATTTTAACATTTAAAATATCATATAAAAATTTATATGTAAATAACATATTAATTAAGCATTAATATTTTAGTGTTTCATTGTTGCTGTGATGTCAACAGATTTATTGGGTGGGAGTGGTATTGTTCATATATAAACAAATTAAGTCATTAGACACCTATACTAGTTAGTGTGCTTTACCTACTTCAAAATAGGGAAAAATATGCTTATAATCAATGATTCCTTAAACCCATAAGCACATACAACTAACTAGTTTACACTGCCTTTATCACCCTCCTAAGAAAATACCTGCTAGGACAAAAAGTTACACCTTTTCAACTACCCAGATTTACTTTATAGACAATAACCAACTCTACGAGGTGAATGAGCTACCTGGTTTCTAACAAAGGCATGGTCTAGAATAGAACCATTCTATTTCCCTTATTACTATTACTGGTTAATCAACAATTGTTTAGCATGAAAAGACTCATGTGTACTATAGGGCCCTGTACCCTCCTAGCTGTTTGACTCGTCAAGTTTCTTAACCTCTCCCAATTTCTGTTTCCTAATAAATAAAATAAGAATGTCATGATATTGAGAACAATAGTGTTATTGTTAATATTGCCTGGCATAAATGAGAACTAAATGAAATAAAGCATAAGAAACGTTTAACACTATGTCTGTCAAGCGATTAGTACTCTGAGAATGGCTATGAATGTTACCTTTCTTCCTCTCAGGTGGTGCACGCAATTGTGCATATAGTTTGAGGTTAGGGATATCTATCTCAAGCAATTTATTTCTCTTTAATCATTTCCTTTCCTATGTTTCCTTTAATTCTTGCTCAGTTGCCTGAGGAAATAATCTATCCCCATGTATTTCTGTCTCTTATTCTAGTCCTAACTTTAAAAAAAAATAACATTAATCATTTCTATTAAATACTAGAACTACCAATATACCAGTTTGTTGAAAATTAAATTCATAAGCTTTTAAATAATATGGCAAAAATATCTTACTAAACCAAGGAATTATAGACTTTACTCACCAGAGACTTGTATAGTTAATATGCAAGAAATAGAAATTCCAATCAAAATTCCTTAAACCTAAAGAAAACTTTTTGGTTCAAGAAACAAAAATATATAATTTTCATACTAAGGTCAGATTTCATGTAAGACTGAATCCACAATTAGCAATTTCACTAATGGCTCAGTGTTTTCCACATGTTCAGTCTGCCTTCTATATCACCAGCTTCATTTTAAGGCTTGCTCCTCTCAGGGTCACAGGATGACTGCCAACAGCAACCAGGTTAATAGTTTCTTGGACAGACAGAGAGAGAATGAGTGTCTCTCCCTAAAACTAGTGCTTCTCAAATTTAATGTGCATGTAAATCACCTGAGAATCTTGTTAAAAATTCTGACTTAGTAGATATCAAATTCAAGATCCTGCCTTTCTAGCAAGCTCCCAGATGAAATCAAAGCTGCTGGTCTGTGGACCACATTTTGAGTAACAAAGCTCTAACCCAGTGGTTCTTGGTTCTCAGTATGTGGTCCTCCAACCAGCAGCAGCAGCATCACCTGGACAATCATTAGAAATGAAAATTTTGGAGTCTCACCCATGACCCCAGACTATGGGAACGGGACTCCGCAACCAATATTTTAATAAATCTGCTAAGTGATTCTGATGCACACTGAGATTAAGAATCACTGACCTAAATCATACACAAAAGACCTCAATTTACTGTTATGTAAACAACTTAGGTCACATGTTTATTTTTTAACCAATCCCTGTGGACAAGTGATTGCTGTGCACTAATTAGCTTCAGTCTGATATGCAAAAAGGTATGCATAGTGTCAAAAAAAATTTTTGGCACCAAAATAACCTCATACTAACTTGTTGTAACATGTCTGAACAGGATCTAGTTTGAGGCATTAAAAAGAATACGACATCAGTTTGAAAAAAAAGACCTTAGCAGAGCAACATGAATTCTGTTAAAATTGAAGCAAGAACAAACATAAAATTGATGATGAAGCTTGGGTGGAAGAATGATAAAACTATTGATGCTTTATGAAAAGTTTATGGAAATAATGCCCCAAAGAAATCAGCAGTATACAAATGGATAACTCTTACGAAGGGACTAGACGATGTTGAACTCCGCAGTAGCAAATCATCTACATCAATATGCAAGGAAAAATTAATCTTGTCAATGTCCTAATTGAAGAGGACTGATGATTTAACATCAGAAACAATAGCCAAGAGCATAGACATCACAATTCGTTCAGCTTACAATGACTGAAAAATTACAGCTGAGCAAACTTTCTGCTTGATAGCATCCAGATCAGCTGCAGACAAGAGCAGAGCTTTCACTGGAAAATTTAAACAAGTGGGATCAAGATCCTGAAGCATTTCTTTGAAGCATTGTTATAGGAAATGAAACATGCCTTTACCAGTAAGATCCTGAAGACAAAGCACAATCAAAGCCATGGCTACCGAGAGATTCAAGTTGTCAGGTCAAAGCAAAAGCGGATCAGTCAAGAGCAAAAGTCATGGCAAGAGTTTTTTGTGATGTCCAAGGCATTTTGCCTGTTAACTTTCCGAAGGGCCTAAGAACAATAACATCTGCTTATTATGAGACTGTTTGAAAGTTAGCCAAAGTTTTAGCAGAAAAACCTTTACCACAGAGTCCTTCTCCAGCACAACAATGCTCCTGCTTGTTCCTCTCATCAAACGAAAGCAATTTTGTGAGAGTTTCAATGGGAAATTATTAGGCATTTACCTTAAAGTCCTGATTTGGATTTTTTTTTTTTACTTCTTTTTGTTTCCTAATCTTAAGAAATCTTTAAAGAACACCTGTTTTTATTTAGTCAATATCGTAAAAAAGACTGCATTGACATGGTTAAATGCCCAGGACCCTCAGTTCTTTAAGAATGGACTAAATGGCTGGTATCATCACTGAAAAAGTGTCTTGAACTTGATGGAGATTCTGTTGAGAAATAAAGTTTATATTTGTTTATTCTTATCTTTTATTTCCATTTTTTTCTAAACTTTTTGAAGTCTCCTCATATACTGTTTCATCATTCCATCCACTTCATGGTGGCAACACAATGGGAAAAGGGAGAAATGGTGACTGAGGGGAAAAATGACACATTACATTACAAAACTAATGGGAACAAACTGGGTATCAAGGAAATTGATTAAGAGTTAATGTAACTCAAAAAGTATTTACGAATGCTTCCTAGCCCTGTATATGAAGCATTAAACTAGGTCCTGTGAGAGATAGAAGACAAGCTGTAGACTAAATAAGGAAGTCTGAACCAAGGAACAAGGAACACTCATCAACCTCATCCCTATTTAAGTGTCATAATAAGTGATACTAGGAAAAAAATCATACTGTAGATTTTAGAAAAGCAATTCATAAAATGTCCTGTCCTTGAAAAAGTAGGGCCTGAGCTGGAACTTGGTACAGTCATAGAAACCAGATAATAAGACATGAAAAATATAGAAATTCCAGGTTGAGTGAACTGGAAGAATATAGAAGTAAAGACTCAAGTCTGCTCAGACAACAAAGGAAAGACTACCTAGCCCAGCTAAAATAGATTGTTTTGGGAAATAAAATAGAATAGACTTACTGCAGCCAAATTATGTAGATCTATCAATGCTCGGTTTTCAAGTGGAGATTTTGCTCTATGGGCAATAAGAAGTCATAGACCTGTTTGAATAGGGGACTAACATTTTTAAAGTACTATTTGAGAAAATTTAGCCTGGCAGTGGTATATGAGAATAATAAATTTTATTAAGCACTCATATATAAAGCACTTTATTCATTCAGCAAGTATTTATTTTATTTGTTTTGTCAGGCATTATTTTAGGGACTTGAGATTCATCAGTGAACAAAGCAGACCAAATGGTCTCAAGAGTTTATATACTGATGGGAAACTTCATGCATATAAACTCATTCAATTCTCATACCAGCCTTATGAGGTAGATTCACATTTTAAAGCTGAGTCACTAGAAAATAAATTAATTTTCCAAGGTCAAACAGCTAGTAAATAGCAGGTTGGGGGTAATCAGGAAAAGCTGAAGTTAGCAGAGAATAGCCAGGGAGCTAAGGCAGTAAACGAAATGTATTTGGGAAGGTCTAATCCAGGGTAGCATCAGTGAGAATCACACAATATTTCAGAGGAGGGGTAATGCATGAAAAAAACTATTTTGAAGCTAAGAATATTACCAAGGCAGAACAGGGACAGTTGGTGCCAAATGAAAGGGGAAGAGGTAAGTTACAGGGAACAACCATGACTTCCAAGTAGGGGTGATCACAAAAATATTAGAAATGTACCTGTTAATAACAGGTCAGATTGAGAAGAAAAAAAGTGACTTTGGTATCTCATATATATATTTTGAAGTGACAGTGGGCTAGTCAATATAAATATAAGAGACTAGAATGTAGAGGTTCTAAGTATAGGCTTTATGGTCAAATATTATGAGATCAAACTCTGGCCCTGTCTTATAAGACCAAAGTGGCCTCGGCCAGTCTCTGTTAGTCTTAGTTTTCTTATTTATAAATGGAGATAATGAGAATAATACCTAACTAACATTGTTATTTTGAAAATTAAATGAAATAATGAGTGCAAAATACTTGGAAAATTCCTTGTACATAAAACATGCTCAATAAATATTAATTATTATTATACTTATAAAAAAAGTCTAGATGAAAGTTTCAGATTTAATAGTATAATTCATATTCATAAGTGTGAGCTGAGATTATATAATAAATGAAGACTCTAAGGAAGACGTTTAAAGACAGAACAGACCAAAGATTACAACAGGCGGCAACCCACCTTGAGATACTCTCACCCCATTGATGCTAACACTAATTTTAGCCAAAAGAGACTACTGACATTTAGGAATTTAGCCATGACCATCCTTGTAGGACAGACTAACATTTATTGAGTACTTATTATATGCCAAACACTAAGAGTTCTATAAGTATTATCTCATTTATCTGATTTAACAATCCATTCTATAATTATCTCCATTTTATAAATGGGGACACTGAGGTACAGACTCTAAGTTTCCCAAAGTCACACAGCTTATAGGTGACAGAGCAGGGATTTATACAGAGAAAAGTCTAGCACTAGAACCCAGATGCTTAGACACTAGACTATACCCTCTATCAAAACTATAGTGAGAGAAATATAGAAAAGCACAGCTGAGTGACCTTGGGCAAGTCTCCTTAATGTCCCATGAAAATGTGGAAGTATGGTGTTTTGGATGAGATAATTTAAGCAGTTTTACCCTAAATATGTGTTAGATATCTTAATACTTTAAACTTAAACTCACTTCAACTTGATCATAAAGGAAAGTTTAAAAAGTTTTAAGCAGTTTAAAATTCATGCACATTATTTAACAATTTTTAAGTCATTCCATTTTCGTCTTCAAGGAAGACATGGTTTAGTAAACATTTATGACAGAGAGAAAAAAAGTTAGTTGACAGAAAAACATCAGAGTCCCTACAGGCACAACTGAAATATAATTCAGTTGAAGTCTGTAAATAATAATGTACAAAAGAATACTCTAGAGAGTTTTATAATAATATTTTGTTAGTGTACAATGCCTTTTCTTGAAATATCTCAGTGGACTTTATTATGAATCATAATTATAATCAAGCTTCATCATATCCCTCTGAGTTAGTTGATATTTTTCTTACCATTAGAGATAGTAGAAGGAATATTAATTTTTCAAGGTCATTCAAAAAGCCAACTGAAGTAGGAATAGAATAAAAGGTTTCTAACTCAAGTCACCTGATAAATATCATCTTGGGTTTACAAAGCATTTAGCAAAGAACATTAAAATTTCAGAAGAAATCATAATTGAAAAAAAAAGTACACCACTAGCACTAGGAAGTTAAAGAAAGCAACTCTGAACGTTTTAATTTGTGAATTTAACAATATTTTTACCTTTATGCTCCCCACATGAATCCCGGTTGCTCCATAATTCAAAATTATAAAGTGATTAAGATAAACAACAAATCCCAAATTATACTTCTTCTAAATATTTTATTTCTAACTGAAATACTGGTAATAGCAAGAAAAGTTTTCTTTCTATAAACATGAGAGAAATAACATAAGAGGTACTGATTCTATATAAAGTCCTAGAAGTAAATATATGAACAAACAATTATTTTTTTCAATTTGTAATGATATAATCATTTAAATCTAAAAATTAAATCAATATAAAAGATAAAATTATAAATTTTAGTTGCAGAAAGCAAAAAGAATGTTATGGGTTGTGTACATCAATATCTAAAAAACAATTTTATTTGGGTTCCATAATTTAAGTATAATAAAAGCCAAGGCTTTGTTGCATCCAAGAAAAAGACACCTCCTGTAAATGTAGGATACCCTATTTATTCTACACTCCATTTGACCTACTTAGCACTCTTTTTAATAGGTCATTCAATTGATATATGAATGGATTAATGAGGTAAAAATTAACTAAGAAAAAATTGAATTGAATGAAGCTCTATTTTTCTCTAACCCTATGCCTTGACTTACCCATTATATTTTTAAGATACACACATGGTGAAAAAATACAGTTCTTTTACTCAAATATCATTAAATTAAAGAATGAAAACATCATTTTACTGCATTTGTTTGTCTAAAAACAAGATAAAAATCCAGTGCATCTAACAATCAACATAAAAATTCAGAACAAAATATTTAATATTCATATATTCCATTTACATTTAATTAAATTTAGAAAATTATTCTTTAATACACTGCACATGTCATTACTTAGACATTAATAATGTAATGGGATTTAGAGATTTTTTTGGTCTAATTTTCTCAAAAGGTCAGGTTTGTCTAATTTCTTAGAGGTAGTTGGGGTAGAGTCAGGATGAACACCAAGGTTATGACTTTTTCTAACACAAAAAGCTGTTTCTTTTTCTTTCTGCATGGATGCTTGTAAGAAACATAGGTACCATGAAATCACCAATTAGATATTTTTTCACCAATGATATTCCAGTTTTGTGCTTCTGTCTCATTTTAACTGATGAAATGTGTCATATAATGAAAATGCATAAGAGCAGGAGATTCCTGAGAATAAATTTGATTGCTACAATAGTAGTACAATGTCCTTAAAAAAACCCCACAAAATAATTATTCATAAGAATTCTCTGAATAATCATTTTCAGCATAAAATCTTTTCAGTGCTAGTCAATTAGCAATCAGTTTTCTCTTGATACTCTTTGAAGCACAAGAAGTCAAACCATTTTGCAGTTCTCTGCAAATCCCATTTCACCCACACACAATGGCTTTACTTAATCATTGCATAAACAAAGTGCTAGTCATCCAACATTCGTTCGTTCGTTCATTCGCTCGTTCGTTCCTCCTTCCTTCCTTCCTTTTTTCCTTCCTTCCTTCCTTTTTTCCTTCCTTCCTTCCTCTCTCTCTCTCTCCTCCTCCCTCCCTCTCTCTCTCTCTCTCTCTTTCTCTTTCTTTCTTGAAGAGACCACAACAATTCATTGAACTTTCAGAAGGAGAGAACAAACCTAAGGTTACTGGAGATGGTGGGAGGGAGGGAAGAAGTTTGGGGAGAGAAGAGGTCGAGTAAAGTGCATAAAGAAAAATAAT
>NW_007735220.1:32440-36638 GCF_000696425.1 Galeopterus variegatus | reverse complement strand
CAAGGGTTAAGATCCCCTTACCGGTCATCTTTTTAAAAAAAAAAAAAAAAGAAAAAAAAAAAAGAAATACATAAATTATTACAACTGGTAATAATTAGCAAATAAAAAGTTTGCAGTTAAAAGAATATATGATAATACTAAAAATAGAATTAGAATAAAAATATATTATCCTATATAATAACTAGTAATAGTCTGTATGTTAAACTCTTAGCTTTTTAAAGAAATAAGAGTAATATAATTAGCCTCAGTATCCATATCCAGTGGATAAAAATATATCAACTATTTGGAAGCTGCACAATTTTTCTTATTTCTGAGATCTAAAAGAAATTTTTCAGTCTGATAGAAGAAACATTGTTTGAGGCGTGTGCATCATCTTAGACAGCACATATCTATTGAAAGCAACAGCCCATTTCGAATAGTTCTCTCAAAGCAATTTGAAAAGACAGCTTTTGCATAGAAAGACCTCATTGTCAATAAAGAAAACAGTAAAACACTAACAAAAATGAACAAAATATAAATCTTTAATTTTCACATTGAGGACAATAGATTATTCCCATACAGAAAAAGATTAGCCTCACTAGTAGTCAAAGATATGTAAATTAATGTGAGAAAACATGTTTTGCTATTACTACAGATTTTTTTATTTTTATTTTTATTTTTTTTGTCTTTTGTCTTTTTCCGTGTCCGGCAACGGATCGCAACCCTCAGTGTCGCCCCCGCACCGGACCGGGGACCGGCAACGGGATCGCAACCCTCAGTGTTGCCCCCGCGCCCCGCTCAGCCAGCGAGCGGGAACCGGTCTGCATGTGGGATCCGAACCCTCGGGCAGGAGCGCCGCCGCGCTTCCCAAGTGGCGCACCATCCAGTGCGCCACCGGGCTGGCCCACTACAGATTTTAATAGTAATAATAATAACCTGTATTAACTATTATATGATAGTTAATTCACTGTCTGTTGCAGAGCAAATTGTTCATTCTTTGGGAGGAATAATTTGCCATCTGTATTTAAGAGCTTTAAAGTTCACATCCTTTGACCCAAAAATTCACCTGAGGAAACCTATTTTCATTAGTCTTACATATAAAGTGTTTGTCTTAAACCTTTCATTCTTCCATCTTTACCTCCTGCCTCATTTCTGCAAGGGTCTCAAATCCCCTTGAGCAACCCTCAGTGTTGCCCCCGTACCGGACCGGGGACCGGCAACGGGATCGCAACCCTCAGTGTTGCCCCCGCGCCCCGCTCAGCCAGCGAGCGGGAACCGGTCTGCATGTGGGATCCGAACCCTCGGGCAGGAGCGCCGCCGCGCTTCCCAAGTGGCGCACCATCCAGTGCGCCACCGGGCTGGCCCACTACAGATTTTAATAGTAATAATAATAACCTGTATTAACTATTATATGATAGTTAATTCACTGTCTGTTGCAGAGCAAATTGTTCATTCTTTGGGAGGAATAATTTGCCATCTGTATTTAAGAGCTTTAAAGTTCACATCCTTTGACCCAAAAATTCACCTGAGGAAACCTATTTTCATTAGTCTTACATATAAAGTGTTTGTCTTAAACCTTTCATTCTTCCATCTTTACCTCCTGCCTCATTTCTGCAAGGGTCTCAAATCACCTTGAGATTTAGTCAGAGTTATTGATAGAGACGTGGGTTGGCACATCTAATTTCAAAACTACAAATGATGTCAATATGTAAGTTCATTGAATGTTGAATATAGAAGGTTAACCCCATCATCCTACATGAAAAACTGAGATTAAGGGAATGTATCATGATTAAAATGACAGAATTAGTTAGCAGCAGAGTAGAAGTGAGACCAATTCCTTTGAGGTCCTTGTGTTCTTTTCACAGAATTATACAGACAAGGATGGTGCATATGGCCCCAAATAGAAGCTTATTTCAGCCTCCACCTTACTAAGACAAACAAGCACACAAAGAAAAAAACAAAAACTCTCTTGACTCCAGTTGCTCCAGCTGAACCAAGGAACTATTTTCACTGACTCACTATTTTCTTTTCAGCTCACTCTGATTATACCTCTGTTTCTTTGAAATTGCTCTTTTCAAGGTCACTAACAACTCTTATTTTGCCAAATCATGGCCTTTAAAGAATGACCTTCTACTTGATTTCTCAGGAGTGTTGGACACAGGCGACTACTCTCTCCTCAAAATACTTTCTTGTCTTGGCTTCTGTGGACACTTGTGGTTTTTTCCTTCTGCCTAACAGAACATATCCTGTTAGTCTAGTGAATAAGTAAAATAAATGAACTTTAAGTAAGAGAAGCTAGAAAGATATTTCAGAAAGGGAATGATTTTGAACTTTTTGAAGCATAGATAAAATTTTGTAAGCCGCTGGGAAATAGTACAGAATTCTATTTGGAGATTTTTTTTTTTTTTTCATATTCCAGAGCAAAGATTAGAGAAATTAGTAAGGATTCAATATTAACTTTTTTGTTGTTGTTGCTGTTTTTCAGTACTTAAATTTGAATTCATGTTTGTTAATTAAGATGATTTTTTAAAGGAAGATTATCAACAATATTCCACTTTATTTCTGAGAACAGAAAAAATTTAAGTGCTTTAACAAAGTACAGATACACTTTTAACCTTCTTTAATGTCAAGGAGAAATTCAAATTTAAACGTGTTTCAGCCAGTTTTTATTATTTCCCCCAAATGATACTGTAAATAGCTCAGAAATGTTAAATTGTTCCAAGTAGTTAAAATAGTAATTTATCATTTCATTATCTTATAAAATGAAATGCAGAAGATACCATACCTATGTCTATAAATACTAGAAGAGACAGAGAATGTCACCTACGAATGTTTAAATTAAAAATAAGCTTATGATGCATGTCTGATTCTCAATTGACTCACTTATCATAATCACGTTGGGAGTATTGCATCTAGTAGTTTGTCAGTAAGTATGGAATGAATCACTATAATTATAGGAGAGAGCACTTGAAAAGGGGTTCCATAATACCTGAAACCCAGTTCCCATTTTCTGACAGTAAAACATCTCAATAGTGAGAGGAAAATCATCACTGTTTTTAGAATTCTTACTTAAATAAAGGAACTGGTTTTAATGATTAAATTCAAACTACTGTGAGTCCAATTAACATTTGTCTCTGTGGAAGATACTAGTGGGTACAAGGATAAATATTACCTAGCCCTCTGTATTGAAAAAAGCAAGAAAAGGGGAAAAGGCATAAACTGTTTGGATTGTTTGAAATTACATTTTTGGAAAGACTATCTTTTTATTCAATGCAAAGGCTAAGCCTTTAAAAAATAGCAAGTTGAAATAGTCCCCCCACCCCCATTGGCTATTTGAATATAGGAGCTGGTTGATATATGTCATACCAAGTGAAACAATTAAGAGATAAGAGGTTTTATTGCAGCAGAATAGGTCAGCCGGGAGTGGCCCGTAACCTCAGAGCAGAGAGACATTGCTTGGAGATTTAGCTGAGTAGTAAATACTCAGGTATGGTAGGTAAGACATCTCTCTGATGACTCTGCATGAACATCTTGGCAAAACCCTTTGCCTCGAAGTTGCTGGAAACAGGTGCTCTGGGGTCTGAGCTTCTCCAAATAAAGCATTTAGAGTGAAAGTAAGGGACCTGTGCTTAGGCCATACTCCTCCTTAAGTCCCCAACAAATTATGCTTGACATTTGCAGTATGACTCACAGTAACAGGAATAGTGGAAATGATCTTCAAAAATGGAAAGATTTTTGAAGCTTTCCATTTTTTGAAATATGGAAAGATTATAAGTGATTTAGAAATTCTTAAAAATTAGGGTTTTTTTTAATACAGTATAGAGTAAGGATGACCGTCCCCACCCCATACACATAAAACAAAGTCATGTAATTTCTGATAGATCTGGTCAAATTTTGAAACAATAATTAGTATGATCTCGTTTTTATAGCCTCTATTCTTAGTTTCCAGCCATTCCTGAATAGAGAATTGAGAATGGACTGTTATTCTAGCAATATCTCAAGTAATATAAGGACAGTTTTTATCAGTGATTGTAACTAAAGCAGGTTGTACTATGTGTAACTTTAAAATGGGGAATAAAAGATATAATCAAGAGCAATCCCTCGATGTCACCAGGAAGGGCACGTGATTTCTATTATATTTCAAAGACTAGCACTTTGCACATTTACCGTGGTTTATTGGCCCCCACAACGTTAGACGCCTGATTTTATTAGCACGCTA
>NW_007735220.1:29009-31799 GCF_000696425.1 Galeopterus variegatus | reverse complement strand
CCTCTATTCTTAGTTTCCAGCCATTCCTGAATAGAGAATTGAGAATGGACTGTTATTCTAGCAATATCTCAAGTAATATAAGGACAGTTTTTATTAGTGATTGTAACTAAAGCAGGTTGTACTATGTGTAACTTTAAAATGGGGAATAAAAGATATAATCAAGAGCAATCCCTCGATGTCACCAGGAAGGGCACGTGATTTCTATTATATTTCAAAGACTAGCACTTTGCACATTTACCGTGGTTTATTGGCCCCCACAACGTTAGACGCCTGATTTTATTAGCACGCTAAGAAGGGTGTCATCTCTCAAGAGGATGCTCAAAAGCTGAAATGACTAATACATAAAGTCATGCTGCTGTCTAACTGATTTACAATGAGAAATATGCCTTTCCTGGGGGATGGTATAACCACGCAGTCAGATCTAGGCAAAAGCCAATTTCTACTCAGATGGATGCTTGTCAGGCATGAGATCAGAACAAGGGAAGAGAGACTAACTCAGGTAATTGTGGCACCCAGCTGAGACTAGGATGATATTGTTAATGGGACTAGGATATTGAAAACCCCTTGACTCGGACTCCCCTCCCCTAGACAGTGATTGGGTAGGCACTGCCAAAATTCTGATGTTATTTTTTTAAGCAATGAATAATAAAAAAATAATTCTGTCTGATATTCTTTCTTTAGATATATTATATTTTGTCTAGTTAGAATCTAGTCTTATTTAGTTATATGTCATGTCTTTCAAACTGTGTGCATATATCTTTTCAGATGGGTGTGTATATGTATCATCTGAGTAACTCTCATAAAGCAATCGTATCTTTCTCTTTAAGCAATTCCGAGAAGCTTCTCGCTTTAGTCCTCAATAGGCCACCTTTCCAATGGCCCACTGAATTACGCAGTTCAGGTGAAGAGAAGACCTTCATCTAAAAGACAGTTTGACTCCTAATATATAACTTCCTAATAATTTCTTTAAATTGTAGGGACATGTACCAGGGAAAGCCTCGACTTTTTTCATGTCTGTTTTATTCCAATCAGGCTACTATAACAAAATATAAAATAAATGGCTTATTACAACAGAAATCTATTTCTTGCAGTTCTGGAGGCTTAGAAGTCCAATATCGAGGTGTTTTCATGTCTGTTTTATTCCAATCAGGCTACTATAACAAAATATAAAATAAATGGCTTATTAACAACAGAAATCTATTTCTTGCAGTTCTGGAGGCTTAGAAGTCCAACATCGAGGTGCTGTCAGGTCCAGTGTCTGAGAGGCCATTCTCTGGTTCATAGATTGAAACGTCTAGCTGTGTTCTCACATGGTAGAGGGGGCAAAGGGTGTCTCTTGGGACATCTTTTTATAAGGGCACTAATCCCACTCATGAGGGCTCTGCCTTCATGACCTCATCACCCCCAAAAGACTCCATCTCCTAATGCCATTACCTTAGTTAGGAGTTAGGATTTCAACATATGACTTTTGAGGAGACTCAAACATTCAGACCATAGCAATGTCCTTTTAACTCTTACTAATTATTATGGGCTAGCTGTTCATATCCCCTCAAAATTAATATAGTATTTGTAAACGGGGGCTTTGGGAGGTAGAAGAGGTCATAAGGGAGAGCCCTTACGATAGGATTAGTGCCCTCACTTGAGGAGACACCAGAGAGCTTGTTCTTCTTTCCCACTCAGCCCTTCCACACACAAAGTAGAGGTCATGTGAGCATGCAGTGAAAAGGTGGCCATTTGAAACCCAAGGGGACAGCTCTCACCAGAAACTGATCATTTTGGCACTCTGATCTTGGACTTCCAGCCTCCAGAACTGTGAGAAAATTAATTTCTGTTGTTTACACACAATCTATGATATTTCATTATGGCAGCCTGAGCAGACTAATACACTTACTCATTATATTTTAGGCTATGGCAGATATGCTCCAAGACTCCCAGTGCATGCCTGAAACCATGGGTGGCAATGAATCCAACTGCCATCAGTAAGAACAGGTTTCTATTCACATCTCCCACTCACAAATTTATGCTTTTTCCATGTTAGCTAAGCACTTATTATGCACTGTGGCTGCAACTTTCGCAGTTTGAGGCATGACAGCAAAATTAGCATGAATTTTCTTTTCCTTCACAGTTTTACAGAAGACTCATTCTTATTGTAGATCTTCGCAACCCTAGTATACAATATTTTTTTCTTTTCTTATTAAGACAAGAGTTTTCACATTTTCACTTAAAGAAAGCATTTCATGGCTTCTCTTTGGCTTATCTGAATTGCCAGCATCACTGCTCTTGTGCTTTGGGGCCATTTTTAAGTAAAATAAAATAAGGGTGACTTGAACACAAGCATTGTGAGAACTTGACCATCGATCTGATAACTGAGATGGCTACCAAGTGACTAATTGGTGGTGGCGTATACAGCGTGGAAACGTTATACAAAATGATTCACATCCCAGGAGGGACTGAGCAAGACAGTGAGAAATTTCATCATGGTTCATACCAGATTAAACAGTGTTACAGTCTTAAACATGAGTTATAAACAAAAAAGTATTAGATACAACACCAAAATCATGATCTATGAAAGAAAAAACTGATGTTAGACCTTATTAAAATTAAAAACTTTTGCTTTGTGAAAGACACTGTTAAAAGAGTGAAAAGACAAGCCATAGACCAAGAGAAAATGCATGTCTGATAAAGGACTTATATCCAAAATATACAAAAAAACCTCTTAAAACTCAACCATAAGAAACAGAAAACCCAATTTAAAAATGAGAAAGATCCTTGCCAAACACATAAATAGAT
>NW_007735220.1:27291-28908 GCF_000696425.1 Galeopterus variegatus | reverse complement strand
ATAAGAAACAGAAAACCCAATTTAAAAATGAGAAAGATCCTTGCCAAACACATAAATAGATGGTAAATAAGCATATGACAATATTTCTAACATTGCATATCATTAGGAAATTGCAAATAACAACAATAAGATACTACTACACTGCACACCTACTAGAATGGCTGAAAGCCCCAAAACTGACAATATTAAAGGCTAGAAGTCTTACTCATTGTTGACATGAGTGCAAAACCGTATAGCCACTTTGGAAAACAGTGTGCCTTATTTGAGAGTAGGGTCATTGTAGATGGAATTAATTAGATGTAGGGTGGTCTCTCCTTATCTATTATGACTGGTGTCCTTATAGAAAGAAGACATCTGAGCACTTATGCACATACAGGGAGAATATGTGAAAATGAAGGTCAGGGTAATGCCTCTACAAGCCAAGGAATGCCTAAGATGGCCAACAAATCTCTAAAAGCTAAGGTAGAGGCATGAAACAGATTTTCATGGAATGGATTCTTTCCTGCTCTTAGAAGGAACCAACTCTGCCAACATTTTCTGGCATCCAGAATTGGGACAATAGATTTCTGTTGTTTAAGCTACTCAGTTTCTAGTACTGTGTTATGGCAGCCCTAGAAAACTAATTTACCATATGATCCAGCAATTGCACTCTTAGGTATTTACCCAATTGAGCTGAAAATTCACATCCACACAAAAACCTGTTCACAAATGTTTATAGCAAGGGCTGGCTGGTGGTTCACTTGGGAGAGCATGGTACTGATAAAACCAAGGTCAAGGGCTTGGATCCCTCTACCGGTCAGCCACCAAAAAAAAAAAAAAATGTTTACAGCAGCTTCATATATAATCGCCAATAACTAGAAGCAACAAGATATCCTTCGATACATAAAAGTATAAACAAACTAAGGTGCATCTATAGAATGAAAAATTATTCAGTGATAAAAAGAAGTGAGTTAACAAGTCACAATAAGTCCCAGAGGAATTTTAAATTCATATTGCTAAGTGAAAGAAGCCAGTCTGAAAGTCTGCATACTGTATAACTCTAACTATATGACGTGCTGGAAAAGACAAAACTATAGACAAAATGATTAGTAGTTTGGAAGAGAAAAAGAGATAAATAGGTGACGCACAGGGGATTTTTTGGGTGAAACTAGTCTGTATGATACCATAATGCTGGATACATGACATTATACATTTTTCAAAACCTGTAGAACTACCATGTAAATAGTGAACATTGATATACTACAAACTTTAGTTAGTGATGATATATTAGTATTTGTTGATTAATTTTAAGAATTTCACGATACTAATGGCAGATATTAATACGAGAAACTGTTTACAGAAGAGGTATATGGAATCTCTGAACTATCTGCTCAATTTTTCTGTAAAATAAAAACTGTTCTAAAACTAAGCCTATTAATTAAAAACAAATTATAAACTAATAGTGTAAAAATAAGTAAATAGGAAAGTTTTATAGGGAAGGGGGTTGACTTGCAGTACCAAATCTGATAGAGAAATAAAACTGTAGGAAATGAGTACAGTTAAAATGCTCCCTGTTCATCATCAGATGAGTGGATACGGAAAATGTAGTATATCTACACAATGGAATACTACTCAGCT
>NW_007735220.1:24858-26580 GCF_000696425.1 Galeopterus variegatus | reverse complement strand
TATAAACTAATAGTGTAAAAATAAGTAAATAGGAAAGTTTTATAGGGAAGGGGGTTGACTTGCAGTACCAAATCTGATAGAGAAATAAAACTGTAGGAAATGAGTACAGTTAAAATGCTCCCTGTTCATCATCAGATGAGTGGATACGGAAAATGTAGTATATCTACACAATGGAATACTACTCAGCTATAAAAAATAATGAAATGCTCCCATTTGCACGACATGGATGGACCTAGAGAGAATTATTTTAAGTGAAACAAGTCAGGCACAGAAAGAGAAATATCACATGTTCTCACTTATTTGTGGGAGCTAAAACTAAATAAATACACAAAAAAACCAGGGGGGGAGGGAAGAAGACATAACAACTACAATTCCTTGAAGTTGATACGACAAGTGAACAGAAAGGACATTGTTGGGAGGGAGGGGGGAGAGGGAGGAGAGAAGGAGGTTTCGGTAATGGGCCACAGTAATCAACCACATTGTATATTGGCAAAATAAAATAAAATAAAATAATTTTTTAAAAAAGAAATAAAACTTTAGGAAATGAGTACAGTTAAAATGCTCCCTGGATTTGAAGTTTGGGTGGTTCAAAAGTCAGCTCTAATTAGCTAGTTATTGCAGCCTCTAATAGTTATATTAGGGAGTCCTTTTGTTAAAATAGAGTGAATAACATAAGTACGACTTCCTGCTGTGCTGGACCTTGGTAATCGTAAATAAGTTCACAAATTGAGTCTATAATGTTCATTGGTGTCTTTCTGTTTACTCACAGGTATACAGAAATATTCTTCCTTTATATTACATGAAATCTATTTCTAAAAAGCAAAATATAAACACACAAGTATAAAACTATTTGTCACCTTTGCCTAATTATTTCCTTATGATATTTTCCTAATATGTGATGCTGCTGGTCAAATACATGGTAATTTTTAAGCATTTTTGGAAAGTATGTGTTGCTCAGTGATCCTCAAAGACAGTTTTACCAATTTCTACTACAAATAGCCATGCTTATTATTATTACCAAATTTGAACATTATCATTCTGTTTCCTGTTTTGCAAACTGTTAGGGGTGAAATGATGTTCATTTAGTGATATTAAAATATTTAAATTTAATATATATGGTTATACTCATTATATTAGTTTCTGTTGCTTATAAGAGAATACCTGGAACTGGGTAGTTTATAAAGAAATAAAATTTCTTTCTTACAGTTTCAGAGGTTGGGAAGTACAAAATCCAGAGAACGCATCTGACGAAGGCCTTTCCCAGTGATGACTATACAGCAAGGCAGGGTATCACAGGTGACTGGCTTGAGCAGGAGAATTAAACTTCTCAGTTCTTCTCCTTTTAAAGCCATCAGAACCATGCCCATTACTCCATGAGTAGATCAACACATTCACAAGAACACAGCCTCACAATGTAATCATCTCTTTAAGGCCCCACCTTTTAATTACCATAATTGGATTTCCCACCCTCTTAACAGTTACAGTGGGGATTAAGCTTCAATGAGTTTTGGGGGGACAGTCAACCCACAGCACTCATATGCAAGGTTTTAAATATGTTTTCACGGTCTCCTTGGGTTTCTACATTAATTTTTTATTTAAGTCCTGTCTCCCAATTTATTTGTAATCTTCCCACATATTTGTAAATTGTCTTTAAATAATAGGGATAGTGACAGAAAATAGTTAAAATAATGATATTTTTCTGAGATGTGCATAAGTAAAAAA
>NW_007735220.1:20727-23766 GCF_000696425.1 Galeopterus variegatus | reverse complement strand
GATTGCAGGACTGTGCAGTGGTGAATGGATTAATAATGGTGGTAAGGGGCATGGTTCTGAGGGTTTTAAAAGGACAACACATGAGAAAATCTCTCTCTCTGTGCTCTGGAACTTTCTGCCATGTTAGACCCCTGCATTTCTGTAAAGCTACCAAAGAAGACCCTCACTGGATATATTCTCTGGACTTCTCAGCCTCTGAAACTATGAGCAACAAATTTTGCTTTCTTACAAATTATCCAGTTCTGGATATTTTGCTACAAGCAACGGAAATGGACTAATACAGAAAACTGGTACCAGAGAAGTGGAGTGTGCTTATAACAAATACTTGAAAATGTGGAAACAGCTTTGAAACAGGGTGTTGAGGAGAGGCTGGAAGAAATTGGAGGAACAGGCTAGGAAAAGCATAGAAGCTGGAGAGAAAAGTTTGAAACATCTTTGGAGAATGGTTAGATGAGAAGAAACATCTTACCAGAATGCTGATAGAAATGTGAGTTGTAAAGACCATTCTAAGGAGGTCTCAGATATAAATGAGAAGGAGGAGAATACTGGAAACTGGGGCAAAGATCACTCTTACTATGAACTGGCAAGGAACTTGTCTACATTGTGTTCATGCCCCAAAGTTTTATGCAATGTGGAACTTCTAGGTGCTGACCCCGGGTATTTAGTGGAAGAAATTTCTAAGCAGTAAAACATTCAGGAAGCTGCATGGCTACTTGCAACATGAGTTATGGCAGCAAAAGCATGATGCAAAGCCAGAATTAAAAAGGGAAGCCGAGCACAAAGGTTTAGAAAATTTGCAGCCTGGCCATATGGTAGAGAAGCAGAGAGCATTTTCAGGAGAAAAATGCAATGGTACTAAGATTAGTACAAAAGAAAGGGATTATCAAGAGAAAGGGGAAAAGACCCTGAAGGCATGACAGAAGCCTCTGGGGCCAATCCTTCTATGACAGGCCCAGAGACCTAGGGAGACAGAATGGTCTCAGAGAATAGTCCTGAGATGCCCTCCATGGGCTCACTGCTCAGGTCCACCTGAGGATGCTGTTCCCCACACCCACATCCCAGCTGCTTTGGCTGCTCCAGCAGTGCCTAAATTGGCCCCAGGTGTGGCTGGACCCACAGTTTTGGAAAATACAAGCCAGAAGCTGCGGGAGACCAGCTCCAGTGGAGTTGTGGGTACCCAAAAAGGGAGAGGGAGGGTCGGCGAAAATAACACAGACAGAGACCTCAATGCATCGGTATGCATGTTCTCTCTCTGCGGGCTGTCAGCATGTTGCAGCTGGAGCCCAGTAGAGCATGAGACAATGTCTTTTATTTATATTTTTCTCTGCAGGGGGGTTTTGGGGTACTATTTTTATTGTATCAGCAAGCTTAAATCAATAGTCCAAAAAGCAGGGAGGAAACTTTTTTAGAGGTCAGCACGTCTTAGGTGATCAACTTGTGCTTCTATTTCCTGGAATCAGGTTTATCAGATTCAAACCATCCCTTCATTGTCTTAAAGTTATCTTGTGACCTTTTTCTGTTAGCAAGCTGTGGTTAATATCCACCCTGTTAACAGGGTGGGAGCCAAATGTAAAAAGAACAGTGGATATTTGAGCAGCATTATCATGCACATTTTGAGGTTATGCATTGGCTGTGATCCTGAAATCTTGATCTAAATGTTAAAGTGTCATTGTGCACAGCATCATCTCTTACAAAACCAGTTACACTTTTTTATTTTTCTAAGATCTAATTTTGTAGGTTTAATAATTTTANGGCAAAAGCCACAAAGCCGAGGCAGGCAGTCCTTCTGGTTGCAGCAAGTGCTCGTAGCTGCAGCCTTGCCGACAGCTCTCCCTCCAGCGGCCTTGCCAGCTCGGAGAGGGCAGCCCAAGCTGATTCCTTTAGGATCCTGCCATGGCATGGACCATGCCAAGAAGCCTCGGTGGTGTCCACATGGTTTTAAGTCTACATGCTCACAGAATGCCAGAGCTGTAAGGCTTGGGAGGCTCCATCCTCACTCAAAGGATTATTGAAAAGCCTAGGGGCCCATGAAGAGATCTGTCACAGGGGGAGATTCACTGCAGACAGCCTTCACTAGAACAATGCTGGGCAGAAATGTGCGGTCAAAGTTGCAGCAGACAAACCCCACTAAAGCCATTCCTAGTGGAATCATGAGAGTGGGACCACCCTGGAGACCTCAAATCTGTGGAGTTACCAGAGTGAAACACCAGCCTGGGACAGCTGAAATGTGGCCTGAGACTAGGAAAGCCACAGGAGTGAAGCTGTCCGAGGACTTGGGGTCCCAACCTCCATACCAGTGTGCAGAGGAGGTTGAACATACAGTCAAGGTACATGATTCACCAGCTTTGAGATTTAATGCCTATCCCCTGGGTTTCAGACTTGTTTGGGACCTGTTACACCTTTCTTGTGGCCTATTTCTCCCTTTATGAATGGGAATATGTATGTTTGTTCCNTGTTACACCTTTCTTGTGGCCTATTTCTCCCTTTATGAATGGGAATATGTATGTTTGTTCCACCACTGTATTTTGGAAGTAGATAACTTGTTTTGATTTCACAGATGGGACTTTGAACCTTGAACTTTTGAGTTAAAACATGGCTTTGGAATGAAATTAATTTGTATGTAAAAAGGATGTGAGTTTTAGGGGGTGAGGGGTGGAATGCTGTAGAATGGATTCCCCTCCTCGTCCAATCTCACTGAAGCTTAAATCTCCACTGTGAGTGTTGAGAGTGTGAAGTCCTACTATGGTAATTGGAAGGTGGAGCCTTGAAGAGGTAATTAGATTGTAGGACCATGCTCTGGTGAATGGATTAATAATGGTGGTCAGGGGCATGGTTCTGAGGGCTTTAAAAGGACAGTGGATGAGGAACTCTTTCTGCTCCACCATTTTCTGCTATGTGGGACCCCTGCATTGCTGTGAAGCCACCGAAGAAGACCCCTCACCAGATGTGCTCCCTGGAGTTTGTACTTCCTAGCCGTTAAAACTATAAGCAATAAATTTTGTTTTCTTACAAATTACCCAGTTCCAGGTATTTTGTTAT
>NW_007735220.1:17211-20181 GCF_000696425.1 Galeopterus variegatus | reverse complement strand
AACTATAAGCAATAAATTTTGTTTTCTTACAAATTACCCAGTTCCAGGTATTTTGTTATAACCAACAGAAATGGACTAATATAGAAAATCTACTTACTGAATGAAAGACCCTATGATTCAAATAAAAAGATAAGCCCAAGTGTAGAAAATATTTGTAATATATTTCTCCAGTGAAGAATTCATATCCACAATAATATATAAAGAAGTATCATAGCTCAGTAATCAAAAAGAAAAACAATTCAATAAAAAAATAGGCACAAGAATTAAACAGACACTTTCCAGAAGTTATGTGAATGGCCAATAATCACAAATGTGTTCAACATCAGGGAAATGCAAATTAAAACCAAAATTAGATGTCATTTTACCCTAATGAAAGAGGAAAATTTTTCAGCACCACACTCAGCCAGTGAGCAAACCGGCCATCCCTATATGGGATCCGAACCCGTGGCCTTGGTGTTATCAGCACCGCACTCTACCGAGTGAGCCGGCCTCTTTGAAAGAGGAAAATTTTTAAATGTTGGAAATGTCAAGTGTTGAAAAGATGTGAGTAACTGGAACTCTCATGCATTGCTGATGGGAGTGAAAAATACTACAATCACTTTGGAAAACTGCTTCCCAATTCCTCATAAAGTTAAATATACACCTACATTATTACCGGATAATTCCATTCTAGGATATTACCTAAGAGAAATGAAAACATATATCCACAAAGTGACTTCCACGAGAATATTCATAACAGTTTTACTCAAAATAGCAAAAACTGGAAACAACCTAAATGTCCATCACTAGGTGAATAGTATATTCGTACAATGAAAATATACTCAGTAATAAAAAGGAAAAAAAAAAACTACTGATACAACTCCATAGATGAATGGCAGAAACGTCATGTTAAAAACCGAACACAGTGAACTTTCTTGAGTGATGGCAAGGTTCTATATCCTGATGAGGTGAATACATTTGTCAAAACTCATAAAATTGAATTTATATCAAATTTTAAAGTTTTTGGTTGAGTGCAAGAAGTGAGACACTGATGAGTGCATACTAAATGAATGAGTTTTATAAAGTTCTAAAGCATCCAAAACTAAGCAACTGGTGATTTAAATCAGAACAAATCTTGGCTCAGGGTAGAGGGGCTTGACTGGAGAGAGCACTAGGGAGCTTTCTGGAAATAAGCTAATACTTATATCCTCACTGGGATGGAGGTTATATGATGGTTTATGTGTTTTTTTTAAGTAATTGAATTATATATTAAAAACTGTCAATTTTAGGGCCGACCCCATGGCTCACTCAGAGAGTGCGGCGCTGGTAGCGCCGGGGCTGTGGGTTCGGATCCTATATAGGGATGGCCGGTGCACTCACTGGCTGAGCGTGGTGCGGACCACACCATGCCGGGGGTTGCGATCCCCTTACAAAAAAACTGTCCATTTTTATGTAATACACATAATAAGAACAGAAAAAAATACACTGTTTTCTATGTGGGTACCCAAATTGACCCAGAACTATTTATTAAAAGGATCATCGTTTTCTCATCACATATCAAGTTATATATGTGCGGATTTGTTTTTAGACTATTTTATTTCTTTGGTCTATTTGCCTATTTTTGTGTTAATGCCACCCTGCTTAAATTATTGATCCTTTATAATAAGCGTGATATCTCTAAAAGAAAAAAACCTGTTTTTTCCTACTCTCTTACACAGTCACTCAACATAACACCTGTGACATCAATTCTGTGAGGAAAAACACTCAGTTTCTCCTACTGAGAACACACAACACTCTCATAACTCAGAACATTTCTGTAACCAGACGTGTGGAGTTTTTCCACACACACCAACCAAGCAATTCTCCAGTGGACAATAGTGTCCTACAATTTAACTCAATTCTGATACTATCTACCTGGAGATAGGGTCGTATCACACAGATTAAGAGCTCAGTTCCACAAGACTGCTTCAATTCAAATGCCAATTGCAAGCCCCAGGTTCTAACTCACAGGTCTATAAATTGGAGCCTCCATGACCCCCACTCCCTTGGGCTCAATTACTTTGCTAAGATCAGTCACAGAATTCAGGGAAACACTTACTTATATTTACTGGTTTATTATAAAGGATATTACAGAGGACACAGATGAACACCTGGATGGAAGAGACGCATAAGGTAGTGTATGGGGGAGAGGACACGGAGCTTCCATCACCTCTCTGGGAGTGCCACCCTCCAGGCAGCTCCATGTGTTCAGCAATCTGAAAGCTCTTCAGTCCTGTCCTTTTGGGTTTTTTTAATGGAGGCTTCATTACATAATCATGATTGATTACATCATTGGCCATTGGTGATCAACTCAACATTCAGCCCCTCTTTCCTCCCTGGACGTTGATCTAACCTCTAATCGCATGACTAGTTCCCCTGGCAACCAGTTCTCATCTTGAGGCTATGCAGGAGCCCACTAAGAGTTACCTCATTAGAACAAAAGATATTCTTAACCAGGAAATTCCAAGGGTTTTAGGAGCTTGGTGTCAGGAACTGGGGTCAAAGACCAAATGTTAAGACATAAGATTTGCCTAGCACCCCTACTACAAGGGTTTTAGGAGCTGTGTGCCAGGAACCATGGGTATAAACCACATATATTTTTTTTTTATTATTTCACAATATCACAGTATCTGATGGTATATGTCCTCCAATTCTTTTTTTTTTTTTGTCAATATTTAATTGGGCTACTCTGTGCTTTTATATTTCCATGCACATTTTACAGTGAGTTAAACAACGTACACACACATTCATATTTTGACTGTCATTGCATGAAATCTACAGATCGATTTCAGTACACCTGTAATCTCTACAATATAGTCTTCCAACCGAAATCATTTATATAGATCTTCAATCACTTTTAATATTATTATTTTTTTTTTTTTTTGTCTTTTGTCTCTTTCCGTGTCCGGCAACGGATCACAACCCTCAGTGTTGCCCCCGTACCGGACCGGG
>NW_007735220.1:0-17130 GCF_000696425.1 Galeopterus variegatus | reverse complement strand
CTCCAATTCTTTTTTTTTTTTTGTCAATATTTAATTGGGCTACTCTGTGCTTTTATATTTCCATGCACATTTTACAGTGAGTTAAACAACGTACACACACATTCATATTTTGACTGTCATTGCATGAAATCTACAGATCGATTTCAGTACACCTGTAATCTCTACAATATAGTCTTCCAACCGAAATCATTTATATAGATCTTCAATCACTTTTAATATTATTATTATTATTTTTTTTTTTTGTCTTTTGTCTCTTTCCTTGTCCGGCAACGGATCACAACCCTCAGTGTTGCCCCCGTACCGGACCGGGGACCGGCAACGGGATTGCAACCCTCGGTGTTGCTCCCGCGCCTCGCTCAGCCAGTGAGCGGGAACCGGTCTGTATGTGGGATCCGAACCCTCGGGCGGGAGCGCCGCCGCGCTTCCCAAGCGGCGCACTATCCAGTGCGCCACCGGGCCGGCCCACTTTTAATATTATTTTGTCATCTTCCTGTGTAGAAGTTTTGCATACTTTTGTTAGATTCATTTCTAAGTAATTTATGTTTCTCGAGCCTATTATAAATACCACAGTCTTTAACATAACATTTGCAATTATTGCTTGTACATAAAAGTATATAGGTAGATTTTTGCATATTGACCATAATGTAGAAAATGTGCTCAAATTCATATAAATTTTGTACCAATCCATATTTTATAGATATTTTTATGTATTTTTTCTTTCCTCCCTTCCTTCTCTCCTTTCCCACTGAGACTAACCACAGTTCTTCTCTCTCCTTTTAGCAGGTCAACTTTCTTTCTTTCTTTCTTTCTCTATTTATTTATTTATTTATTTATTATTTATTTATTTTTGGTTTTGGTTTTGTTTCTTTTAGCTCCCACGTATGAGTGAATAAATGTGGCATTTGTCTTTCTGTACCTGGCTTATTTCACTTAATTTTTTTGCCACTTCATCCATTCTGCTGTGAATGGCAGATTTCTTTTCTTCTTTACAACTGAGTTCTTTCTCTATTTATTTATTTATTTATTTATTATTTATTTATTTTTGGTTTGGGTTTTGTTTCTTTTAGCTCCCACGTATGAGTGAATAAATGTGGCATTTGTCTTTCTGTACCTGGCTTATTTCACTTAATTTTTTGCCACTTCATCCATTCTGCTGTGAATGGCAGATTTCTTTTCTTCTTTACAACTGAGTAGTATTCCATTGTGTATATATACCATATTTTTGTTATCCAATCGTCCATTCATGGATATTTACATTGGTTTCATATCATGGCTACTGTGAATAGAGCTTCAATAAACATGGGAGTGCACGTATCCCTTCTACATGATGATTTCTATTCCTTTGGGTATATACCCAGTAGGTGATTGCTGGGTCATATGGTAGTTCAATCTGCAGTTTAAGAAATCTCCATATTCCATAATGGCTGTACTAATTTACAATCTCACCAGCAATGTATAAATGTTCCCCTTTCTCTGAATCTTCACCAGCATTTGATATTTTCTACCTTTTTAATAATAGCCCATTTTAAAATTGTTGTTGTTGTTTTCTAATTATTATTATTCAGCTGAGTTCCTTGCATACTCTGAATGCTAGAGCCTTGTCAGATGTGTAGTTTGCAAATATTTTCTCCCATTCTGCAGGTCATCTCTTCACTCTGTTTGTTTCCTTTGCTGTGCAGAAGTTTTTTAGCTTGATAAAATCCCATTTATTTATTTTTGCATTTGTTGACTGTGCTTTCAAGTCTTATCCATAATATCTATGTCTAATCCTACATATTGGAGCTCTTCTCCTGTGTTTTCTTCTAGAAGTTTTATAGTTTCAGGTCTTACATTTAAGCATTTAATCCATTTTGAGTTGATTTTGGTAAATGGTGAGAGATAGAGGTCTAGTTTCATTCTTCTACTCATGGGTATCCAGTTTTCCCAGCACCATTTATTGAGATGCTGTTCTTTCCACAGTGCATATTTTTGGCACCTTTTTCAAAGATTAGTTGGCTGTAAGTGTGTGAAATTATTTCTAGGTTCTCTTCTTTTCCATTGGCCCATGTGTTTGTTTTATGCTAGTACCATGCTGTTTTGGTCATTATAGCTTTGTAGTATATTTTGAAGTTAGGTAATGAAGTGCCTCCTGATTTATGCTTTTTTGCTTAGAATTGCTTTGGCTATTTGAGGTCTTTTGTTGTTCCCTATGAATGTTAGGGTTATTTTTTCTATTTCTGAGAAGAATGTCATTGGTATTTTCATAGGGATTGCATTGAATCTGCAATTTCTTTGCATTCTATGGACATTTTCACAGCACTAATACTACCAATACATGAGCATGGAATGTCTTTCCATTTTTCTGTATCCTCTTTAATTTCTTTTGTCAGTGTTTTGTAGTTTTCATTATAGAGATTGCTCACTTCCTTGATTAAAATTATTTCTAGGTATTTTAATTTTTTAGTTGGCTATTATAAATGGTCTTGCTTTCTTAATTTCTTTTTCTGCTAGTTTGGTGTCAGTGTATAGAAAAGCTAATGATTTTTGTAAATTGATTTTATGTCCTGCAAATTTACTGAATTTGTTTACTAGTTCTAAGAGTTTTTTGGTGGAGTCTAGGTGTTTCTCTATATAAGATCATTTCACCTACAAACAAGAACAATTTGAATTCCTCTTTTCAAATTTGGATACCCTTTATTCCTTTCATTTGCCTAATTTCTCTGGCTAGAACTTCCGGTACTATATTAAATAGGAGTTGTGAGAGGGGGCATCCTTGTTTTGTTCCTCTTCTTAGAGAAAAAGCTTTCAGCTTTTCCCTGTTCAGATGAATGTTAGCTGTGGGTTTGTAATATATGGCTTTTATTGTGTTAATACTTTCCTTCTATACCTATTTTGATGAGCATTTTTATCACAAAAGGATATTGAATTTATCAAATGCTTTTTCTAAATCTATTGGGATGATCATATGGTTGTTGTCCTTGTGCAGCCTTCATGTAACTTCTTCAACAGTATTCAATCTTGGAATTGTCTATGGGTGTCTTTGTGGCCTAGGCACTGGGGCTCTCAGCAGTTTCTTGTTGCAGTGGGTGGGGTTGTTGTGGTTGTGGGCCCAGAAGCTCTGTAGTGGCCTGCCTTAGAGGGTCACAGCCCCTGTCCAATCTGCTGTTGGTCTGTGAGCAGCTGTACACCGGTGTAGCAGGTCATGGCAGCTATGTAGAGGGGCACCAGAACAGCTGTTGAGCCTACAGCAAGCCTGCAAGGATGCCACAACACCCAGCAGCTCCATTGAGGCCTGCAGTAGGGAGGAAAAGTTGCCACCCAATCTGCTGTTGGTCAGGGAGTAGGTGTACACTGTTGCTATAGGCTCTGACAGCTCTGTAGAGGGCTACCAGGTCACCTGTTGAGCCTGTACCAAGCCTGCAAGGGTACAGCCAAGCCCAGCAGCTCTGTAGAGTCTTGTCTTGGAGAGTCAAAGCCCCTGCCCAATCTGCTGTCAGTCTGGGAGCAGGTGTACCCTGGCATAGTAGGTCCTGGCAGCTCTGGAAAACGCTGCCAAATCAGCTGTTGAGCCTGGAGCAAGCCTGCAAGGAGGAGAGCAGGCCTCAGTGGCTCAGTAGAGGATGGAGGAGGGACTATTACTGGGCTGGCTTTTGGCTGGCATGGGCACATGTGGGCCTGCAGGTTGTGCAGAGCAGGTTCATGCAAATATGTGGGACCACTACTTATTGGCAGTTTCCCCACTCAACAGGTCTGCCTGCTCACCTGAGGGTCGGGGGTGCTGTCAAATGGGATCACACACTGGGATCTCAGTCGTTCTGTCTGGCCTAGGCTCCGGGAAGCCCGGTCCTGCAGGCACCCATGTGAACGTTGTAGAACGTAGGTGGGGCCTCTGAATAGAAGGAGTCAGTTTCACCAGGTCTGGGGCAGGGTTCATTCTAGCTGTGGATTCAGTTTCAAGATGGTGCTTAGGGCAGGAGCTCAGGGTCCTGTCCCTGGGCTTCTACTCTGAGGCCATGCAGCTGCACAAATTCCAGCCACTCTCCAACTGGTTTGGGGGCCTGAAAGAACTGGGGGATTGAATTGTTGCAGGGATTATTGGCATTTGTGGTGGCAGTGGAAACAGCTGGGGTTTTTCCAGCTTACCTTCCTTCTCTCTGCCTTACTCTGAGCCAGTCCTTGTGGCAGGGTGGAAGATGGAGGCCTCGTTCTGCTCTCTGTGGTGCTATTACCATCTTCTGCACTTCACAAGGATTTTGTCACTCTGCTGGTGCTTTGCTGTGTATTTTTTTAGTTATTTTGGTCAAAATATGTCTGTTTGTTGTTTTAGTCTCTTTTTGAGGGGGGCAAGACCCCTTTAGTTGGCAATCTTGCTCCACCTCCCTCTATGGGTATTTTTATATGCATAATCATGTCATCTGAAAATAATGATAGTTTTATATCTTCTTTATATATCTTATTATATGATAGTAATGATAATCGTGAATTTCTAGATGAGACATTAAGGGAAAAGAACTATTTAATATACCAGCTGTTCCTCTCACTTTTACATATTAGATTTTTCTGCTGGTGGAAAGAGGCATAAATTTGGGGGACATCTGGATATCAAGTTTAATGTCTAAATATAGAGAACTTTTGTGTGCATGTAATAATGCCAAAACAAATAGTTAACAGTAAGTTCTCTGAATACCCACTTATTTCTCACTGTCATTGCTAGTAAATATTGGCTTATTTTCTTTTTTAGTTTTTTATTACTGTCATAACAAATTACTACACACTGAGTGGCAACATAAATTTAAGATCTCACAGTTTTGTCTGTGTTGGCTCTGTTGGTTTCTCTGCGCTGTGTTTCATAAAGCTGAGATCAGGTGTTGATGGTTGGACTCTTTTTGAGAGACTCTGGGAAGAATATACTTCCAAGCTCAGTCAGATTGTTGGCAGAATCCAGTTCCTTGTGATTGCAGGGCTGAGATTCCTGTTTCATTCCTAGCTGTCAGCTGGTGGCTGGCAATGAAAGACAATGGAAGAAAATTTCCCTGTATTTATATAGAGACTCTGGGAAGAATATACTTCCAAGCTCAGTCAGATTGTTGGCAGAATCCAGTTCCTTGTGATTGCAGGGCTGAGATTCCTGTTTCATTGCTAGCTGTCAGCTGGTGGCTGGCAATGAAAGACAATGGAAGAAAATTTCCCTGTATTTATATTGATTCTCACTGAGTGATAGGATTATGCACAAGTTTCATTTTTTTGTGCTCTTCTATGTTTTCCAGATTTTCTATAATAACGAAGTATTTTCTAATTAATCTTTCTTTACTCTTTTTGGTATATACTAACATCTGAAATTATATATGATAATAATAAATATAAGAGGTCTTTGGGAAGTTATTCATCTAAGATATGGGCGTCTTGATGATTCTCAAGAGTGAGGAATAAACTATTCTCTTTAGAGGATTATTTAAAATAAATGTATTAAATCATATTAAATGAAGTTAAATTGAATTAACAACATACTATTAAGTAAAATAATTATATATTATATATATTATGTATATTATATATATTATGTATAATGCTTCATAATGTTACATCTTTTTTCAAATATGTATTATTGTATAGGAAAACAAAAGTCATCCTGACTTGAAAACTCCTAATTCATCCCCTTTTGATATTAAAAAATGGATAAAAATATAATAAATACTAACAATTGCATGTTCTTTTTTACTTTTCAGGACTTCATATTAATGAACAGAAAACTGCATCAAATTATTTGAACTTATACATGTATTTCAGACTCTCTTAAAGAAGTTGAACAAAAAAGTTACACATATTTATGATATTTCATAGTTATGGTCCCGAAAAAATAGATGGACATATAGTCATTGTAGAGACTCACATTTTCAAATAAACAATATTACCATGAATCAATAGCTTATTTTCTAGGTTAATACTCTTTTGCCAATCGAGCAATAGAATTTGAATTTTTATGGCAAGACAAGGTGAGTGAAGACACAAAAATTCATTTAGCTATGGGGGTTTTATAGTTATTGGATTCTATCAATAAAGATTCTTATCTCTTTTAAAAGAAGTATATGCCACTAGCAGTAGAGGTATAACACTAGACTCGTATGTACCAGAGAGATACACACTGTACACACCAGCCATAAGGCTTTATGTAAAGGGGTACAAATAATTCTAATCAACAATAACCAATTCACCATAAAAAATGTTTAAAAATGTAATCTTTAAAAAAAAATGCAAGAGAAACACAGGGAAAATGGGATTACCTGAAAGAAGGCAGGACCTTCGTTCCTTATACAGACATATGTAAAAATTTCTATCCCAGGAGTTCAACGTTATCATAATGTCACAACTAAATAATAATAGATGGATTTCTTGTAAGTTAAATTTCCTTACAAGTTAAATATAATTCAGATCAAATTGTTTAGAAGTTGTTATATTAGAAAATATTTGAACTGTTTAAATTAATTTATATAATATTTTACTTCAAAAGAAGTGTTTGTATGATATGATAGCTCAGGCCTCTTAAGACAGTCTTCAGAAATTGGTAGAATTTGTATTATTTAACTATTCAATATTTCTAACTTATCTTCCCATCCATGTTATTTTTCTTACTGTTTCAAGATTATTAATATGCTCAAATGGAAAAATTTCAGTTCTAACTATGACAAAGAGAGGTGCCTAGATAAAGTGGAATAAAATATAAAAGAAAATCTCTGACCCGCCAGATCACAACCCAGAGAGTGTGAATTAAGGGGCATCTATTAAATAAGTCATGACGGTTCCAAACTGAAATGTGAATGTGCCTTCATTACAAAAGTCACATTTGATGAAAGGATGTTCTAAATAAACTCGACTTGGAACTGTTCGTACTTCCATTTACCAAAATTTCCCACCCTTCCCTCTCTATAGCTATACTATTTTAATTATATCCCAAACAGATATACTGTTATTCAAGGGACCAAAAACAATTTAAGTAAGACCAATCCATAGATAATTGAAGCAAAAACATGGGTGAGGTTGGGAAAAACAACAGCAGAAGGAAAGATTATGATATATATTAAAGAATGTATTTGAAATTATTTAAAATACAGCTAAACAAATGTGTGAATAATGACTATAAACAACATTCAAGTATTACAAACCCTGGCAAGATTAAGAGAGTAAAGATATAATGGCAAATGATTGAATGTTGGGGCACAAAGCAGGTAGAGACAGATATGTACTCAATTCCTTTTATTTATACCAGAAGACAATAAATATCTGCCCAAATCGAAACATGTGCTTAAAGAAAACAAAATCAATTAACTCAATCCGCTAATCTTTCTCATATATTTTCACCTTTAGAGAGATATTTTAGAAACTAAGATCTCTTACTGCAAACAAAATAGTAACTAAAATAGCAATTTAAGATTTAATTTCAGTTGCTTTTCCTTCTTTTAAATGCCGTTAAACAAAATTTTTATATCTTAGTAAAGCAATTATAGTCTTTAGCCAAATTATTTTAACTACTTATTTAAATCTGTCCGTGAATGTGCATATAAATAAGGCTAGAATGATGGCCATCAAATATCAATATTTATTTCTAGGTGGTAGAGTTTTAGGGTGATACCTTCACTTATAATTTTCTCTGTTGCCTGCATTTTTATGTAACTATAAAATACAATGGTTTTTAACTATCTTAAATATTTATATGGCGAAATGTCAAGTTTTAAACAGCTTTCAGTGGAGTGAATCTACTGATAAAACTCAGAATCATACAAAACGTTCTTGAGTACTATTACCTCTAGTGCTTAATCTAAAATTGCTGTGAAATACCATATGCTTAAATCTAAACGAATTCCCTGGATTTAAATCCCTGGATTTGCTGCATCAAATATGATTTGAATCCTTGACAGCTGCTGAGTGTCTTCAGAATTTTGTGTAAATACATTGCACTATAATTACAATTAACAACCAACTCACTGAATTATTATTGCAGAAAGGGAATCAGTTTGACTCAACTTGTGCTTCTAAAGTAATTTTGTGTAAAAACTAAGTCAATACAGAAATATTCATTTTGCATGTTATACTGTAGTGAGGACAACACACTACAAACTGACTGGTAGGCAGAGGTCCAGCCAAGGAGATGCCAAGTGCTTATACCTCAAACTCCACACATGCCTAGATGTCTGCCATCAGTTAATCAGACATTGTCCACTAAAATAAGGTGGGGTGACTGAATTTCAAGAAAATTTGTATATCTCTGATCCTCTCTCAGTTGCAGTCTTGAACTTTCTAAGCACTTCATAAAGTATTTTTAAATACCCCCAAGTAAGTATGAAATGGTAAAATAGCTTGATTATCCTTCACTTGTCATATCTGGAAAGTTTTCATTATGTTTTAAGGAATATAGCATATATATATATAAAACATTTCAGTTACCTAAGAACATTGGCTGGGAAAGAATACACCAGCTGAGTCACACCCAAGATTGCCTGTTGGTATAGCTGGAAAACCAGAAACCATAGAACCAAAAGGCAGTGGAATTCAATTCTATTGAGTATGGAAGCCTGACAATTTTAATTTCCTAATGTTACATGTTGTTAAGCAATCTCTCTATATCACATACATAACTCAGCAATACCCAATTTTTAAAAAGGCAGATTCAAATTTAGAGAAAAAGAATAATTCATCTTTTAGTCTCTAAATCAAACCAGTGAGTCACTAGGTTTGTGTGAATAATTGCTTTCATCAGAAAATGATCATCAGTTACCAGTTTTTGTTAGACACAATCAATGAGCAACACACAGAATTATCCATATATAAAACAATGAAACCAAGTATACATGTTAGGAATTTATTCCAAAACTAAACATTATTGTAACATTGGTTACAGTTGACTATATGTAAAATCCTGAGTTATATCCAGTAGTATTAAAGTTATATAGAGAGCATTAATTTATGAATCAGAAAATAAAAAAATCTAAACATCGTATCTCTATTAAATCTACTGCTTTGCCTATTCACAGGAATAAATTATAAAAATAATGAACAAATTTGAACCATCTAATCATAATGTTCCTCTATTCAGCTTAATCAGAATAGAAACAAGTGAATATTTCAATTTTAAAAATAAATGCAAAAAGTGTGGATGCATTTAAACAAAGCACATCAATGAAGCATTCAAATTGCCCAAGAGTTTTACTATTCTTCAAAAAATGACCTCATCCTGATTTTGTTTTACTTTTGTATTCCGAGGCAAAGCAGCTCAAGGTGACATTGTTCCATTTGCCTTTCTAACCTATTAAAGTCTTTTGTATATAGGTTGGCACTCAGAATGTTTGTTAAATGAATTGATGCCATTTGTACAATGTCTATTATTGGCAAACACAGCACCATACATATTTAGAACACTTTGTCCAATTTACATTCAAGATAAATCAAAGCAGGCAGTGATACTGCAAGTGTGATCCAATAATTCAATGTGTCTTCATTAGATAATATACATGCACTAATAAAAGAATAGAGACTAGTCCTTCATAGTTTGTTTGTAGAACTTGAATAAGACTCTCTGAATGTTTTAGTTATTTTCTTCTAATATACATTTGAATCTGTTCTACAGTGACTAAAGTTTTTTTTAAAAAGCAGAAATTTATGTCTTTTTTTTATTAAAGCACGTTGAATTTATTTATATATAAATGCAACCACAGAAAAAGACATTACAACAATCAATAAATACATAAAACATTTTTAGGAAAGACTGTTTTTTCTAAAACTAACAATATTGGAAACTTCAAGACAAAAATATCTAACCCATAATTTATAATGTGAATAATAGTAATATGGACTATGTAGATACTAAGACTTAAGTCCCTCAGTTTTATATTTTATCTATCTAGAAAAGGCTGCAGAAAAATTATTTAAATTGTAATTATCTTCTTGCCTGATATAAAAGTCTAATTGTGCCATATTTTATGTATGACAGAAGAAATTATAATAGGGAGAAAAATTAAAATATTTTCAATTCCCAAAATATACAGATTTACTTGCTGTCATACATTTATAGATAGCACTTTTCCTTGTAATTAATTGACATTTGATTGAATTTTCTAATATTACAGTTTTGTTAACATGCAAAACCTGCATAATTTGTTCAGGCTTTTTCCCATCAGGCATGAATGTAATTATCCCTTATCTTTCAACACAGCCAAGCCCTGTAAATATAATTACAAATTTTTATGTTTACTCAAGCATAAAAAACTCACAAAATTAATATTATATTTATCCTTTTACCTTTTTCAGTTATTAAATTGCACGAGGGACTTCTTGAATTCGTCTTCTATGACTTCAATTTCTAGCTAGAATTAATTCTTACCTTGATTTTCAAACTTTAACAAAGGCACTTACATGTATTCAGACTTTAGTCAATTGTTAAAAGTTTTTGTTTCCCACATTCATAAAAAGTGAATTTGGATTACAAATCTTAATAACTAGAAGATTGGAAGTATTAAAATTAATTTGGCAGACCATGTTTAACCAATAATTCAAAGCATGCTACTCACGGAAATACATACTAGCACAGTATCTTTAAAAATGTTCTGTGGATTCTCAGGTTTCTTTACTTTCTAATGCCTGAATATGAAACTGTGAGAAATATTAAGGGATGATAAAAGTCATCATGAAGTTCTTTTCATAGCAAAAGGGATATAACCAACAATTTTAACATATTATTTAAAATTTCAAGTGTTCAATGTGAGTACCATTCTAATGCCAAGAAGAATCCTACATTAATGAATTCTGCAAGTCATGAAATTTTGATGAAAACTGAAGGATGGTCTACTTTTATCTGGGAAAGAATATAATCAATCAACGTGGTTTACAGAAAACCAAGTGTCAGCCTGTACATTCATCGTATTGTTTGTTTTGTTATTGTTGTTTTACTACATATTCATTCAGCATTAAACAAAGGAAAACTGCTATATTTGATACTTGCTGCCAAAATTTGCAAAATAACCTGTGAAACTTAAATAATGACCAACTCATAGAACAGAATGTACTCAAGAAAAAGTATTATTATATCTAAGATAAAACAATTACTTCTGATGATAATTGCTAACTTTTATTACTATATAGTGTTTTTTTCTGGATTTGAATCCACACATTCTGTAGTCATATATTTTCTGAATACTACAACTAAACTCTCTAGAGGCTTTATTTTGCATTTCAAAAAATAAATACCTATAGAAGTTTATTTTGTGCCAGTTTCATTTCAAAGCACTATTCAAATAATACTCATTTAGCCTCCATAACAGTATTATCCCTATGACGTATTTAACATATAAGAAAACTACAACACAGAGAGATTATGTAAATTACTGAAGGTCACACAGCTATGAAGTAGGAAAGTGGGGTTTCACATTGAGTCTGTCTGTTTTCTAATGAACATGAACTACCGTGTTACTCTGCCTCTCTGAGTCACAAGCTGAGAAAGAACTTTGTCTTTTATGTAGTCTCAAAGACAATAATGCTGCTTCTTTCTAGCTTTTTGCTCACTAGTTGTTCAAATCCTAATTTTTTATATCTTCATTATTTTTACTCCCTCTGAAAATGGTAAAAATGATATAGAAAAGCATCTGTATTACAGTATGTGCCAATCCACTTATAGATTTATTATAACAGAAATCTTTTTGGCAATAATGCCAACAGAGTGTAATTAATATAATGGTTAAATTTGCATTATGGTAAAGAAATGACATCTCATAATTGTGTCAATTGTCTGAAAGATGTTTTTGATAATGAATTCAATTTCTTTAATAGATATGGGCCTTATCAAATTTTTTATTTCTTCTCATGTCAATTTTGAATCTTGCATTTTTAAAGGAATTTGTGTATTTCATCTGAGTTTCTGAGTTTGCTTGCATAAAACTGCTCATAATATTCCTTTGTCATCCTTTTAATACATAGGATCTGTAGTTAGAACTTTTTTCATTCTTGATATTAGTGATTTGTATACTGTCTCTTCTTTATCTCGAACAATCCTAGCTATAGGGTTGTCAATATTGTGACTCTTTATAAAGAACTAAAAGTAATTTTTGCATTGCTAATTTTCCCCATGTGTGTCTGTCTTCTTGATTGTTCCTCTTAAATTTATAATTTCCTTCCTTCTACTTACTTTGGTTTTGCTTTGCTCTTCTGTTTCTAGCTTCATGAAGAAGAGATATTAGGTCATTAATTTTGTATCTTTCTTCATTTTTGGTTTAATCATTTAAAGCTATAAATTTCCCCCTAAGCACTGCTTTAGTTGCAACCTACATATTTTGTTATGTTGTGTATTCATTGTCATTCTGTTCAAAATGTTTTCTAATTTTTTTGTGTGATTTATTCCTAAACCCATGAATTACTTACAAGTGTAGTACTTAATATTTTCCTAGATAATTTATTGTTCATCATTTCTAAATAAGTTCCATTGTGGTCAGAGGGCATACTGTACATTTTTTTTTATGTTTATTGAGACTTGTTTTATGAACCAACATATAATCTATATTGATGAATGTCCCAAGTACAATTGAAAAGAATGTGTATTTTGCATTTTTTGGGTGTAGCATTCATTAAACATCAATTAGATCAAGGTGGATTATGGTAGTGTCCAAATCTTCTGTGTCATTAATGATGATTTTCTAGTTGTTCTGTCAATTGATGATAATTATTTTTAATTCATTTCTATTGAAACATGGGGTACAGAGTTTTTACATGTATAGAATATGTGATCATCTAATCAGAATAATTAGCATATTCATCACTGGAAAACTTAATCATTTCTTTGTGATGTGAACATTCGAATTCCTCTCTTCTAGTTGTCTCATAACATGCAGTAAATCATTGCTAATTATAGATTCCTGGGTTGACAGGACACAAATAGAACTTATTTCTTCTGTCTAGCTGTAATTTTGTACACATTAACCAGTCTCTTACTACCCCCCTCACCTCCTCCCTTTCCCACCTCTACTAAACACAGTTTTTCCCTCTCCTTTTAACAGTTCAAATTCTTCATATTATTTGTTTGTTTTATGTTTTGGCTTTGGTTTCTCTTTTTAGCTCCCACATATGTGTGAGAGCATGCAGTATTTCTCTTTCTGTGCCTGGCTTATTTCACTGAACAGTTTTTTGCAAGTTTATCCATACTGCTGCAAATGGCAGGGTTTTGTTCTTTTTATGGCTGGGTAGCATTCCATTGTGCATATCTACCACATTGATGGACAGTTAGGTTTGTTTCAAATCTTGGCTGTTGTGAATAGAGCTGCAATGAGCATAGGAGTGAATTATTTCTTTGACACAATGATTTCCATTCCTTTGGGTATATACCCAGTAGTGGGTCATATGGTAGTTCTATCTGTAGTTGTTTGAGTAACCTCCATACCGTTTTCAACAATTGAGGTACTAATTTACAATCTCACCAACAATGGATAAGGGTTTATCCTTTCTCCACATACTCACCAGTATTTATTTTCTGAGTTTTGGATAATAGCCAGTCTAGCCAGTGTGAGATAATATCTCAATTTGCATTTTCCCCTGATAATTAGTGATGTTGAATATTTTTTAATATACCTGTTGACCATTTTTATGTCTTGAGAAATGTCTATTCATTAAGCTCCCTTGCCCATTTTTTAATTGAGTTATTTGTTTTTTTATTATTGATGTTCTTTGAGTTCCTTGTATATTCTGGATATTAATCCCTTGTCAGAAGTATAGTTTTCAGATATTTTCTTCCATTCTTCAGGTTGTCTCTTCACTCTGTTTATTGTTTACTTTGCTGTGCAGAAGGTTTCAGTTTGAAAAAATCCCATTTGCTAATTTTTGCACTTGTTGCTTGTGCTTTTGATGTCTTATTCATAAAATCTTTGCCCATTCTTATGTCTTGGAGCATTTCCCCTGTGTTTTCTTCTAGAAGTTTTGTAGCTTCAGGTCTTACACTTAAGCATTTAATCCTTTTTGAGTTGATTTTGGTAAATGGTGAGCGGTAGGGGTCTAGTTTCATTCTTCTACACAGGTGAATCCAATTTTTCAAGCACCGTTTATTGAAGTGGTTGTCCTTTCCCTAATGTACGTTCTCAGCAAAGATCAACTTGTTGTAAATATGGAAATTTATATCTGGATTCTCTATTCTGTTTCACTGATCCATGTGTCTGTTTTTATGCTAGTACCATGCCGTTTTAGTTACTATAGCTTTGTCTATGTTTTAAAGTCAGGTAGTGTACTGCCTCTCACTTTATTCTTTTGGCTCAAAATTATTCTACTAATCATTGGACTTAAAACCTACAATTGTAGAATCATCTATTCCTCCTTTATTTCTTTCATTTTTTGTATTAAGTCCTATAAGACTTTCATAGTTACACACATTTATAACTGTTGCCTTCCTGATAAATTGTCCATTTGGTTATTATGGAATGTCCTTCTTTACCTCTAGTAACATTCTTTATCTTGAGGTCTATCATATATAGTATATTTTCTATAACCTTCTTATCCTTTTTTTTATTTGTTATGAATATTCATGAGATACAAAGCTGATTGTCACCCCTCATGCCTGTGATAGGGGGCCAAGATTCATATTGGCTGTATACCCATAACCACAAATTGCATTTATAACCCACATCCCCCACCCACTTATCCCCAACCTCCCTCCCCCTCTCCCCTTTCCCCCAACTCCACTTTGTAGCCCATAGAATGTTCTCTCCCTCTGCAAGTCCAATGCAGTACTGTGATCTTTTTTTCCTTCCTCCTTTCTCTCTTAACTCCCACATATGAGTGAGTACATGCAGTATTTATCCCTCTGAGCTTTACTTATTTCACTCAACATGTTTCTCCAGGCTCATTGATGTTGTTACAAATGGGAGTATTTCATTCTTTTTTATGGCAGAGTAATAAAATATGTTTTTTTTCATGCACTGAGCTTCTTGTTTCTACACATTCATGTCTTCTAGAAAATATGAAAATGTTTTGACCATTACTTTATTTTTTTCCCCTCACTTTCTCTTGCCTATCTTGGTAAAATTAGAGCATTCATATTTAAGATGGCTATTGATATGTTTGGATTAAAACTCTGCCAACCTGCTAGCTGTTTTCTATTTCTTCTTTTTGTTTCTTTTCTACTTTTTCTGCCTTTTCTGAGATTATTCAAGGATTTTTTCTGATATTGTTTTATATCCTCTATTGACTTACTTAAAACTTTAAAAAAAAAACTAGTGATCACTCTAGAATATAAAATATGCACTTTATTCTACATTTGAAAAATATATAGCTTTATGTGGTGTGTAAGGATCTAATAAAAGTACATTGGCAATTCTTTCCTTCCATCCCTCATGCCACTTTGTCATACATTTTACCTTTATATACTTCTATATCATAAACAAAAGATAGGTTGCTACTAATTTTTGTAAACAGTCAGATATCTTTTAAAGAAATTAATTTTTTTAAAAAAATCATTTTACCTTCACTGTTCCCACTCTTCATTTCCTTTTCTAAATCCATATTTCAATCTGGTAATATCTTTTCTTCTCTTAAGAACTTTTTTAACATTACTAGTAAAGCAGTCTGCTAGCAATGAAATCTACTAGTTTTGATTTGTCAGAGAAAGTCTTTATTTCTTTGTCTTTTTTGAAAGATAATTCTGTTATTTAATTAATTTATTTATTTTTGGTCCTTTAAAAATGTTACTGTTTTGCGTGATTTCTTATGAGATGTCTGCTCTAATTCCTATCTTTGTTCCTATGTATATAATGTTTTTTGTTTTTGTTTTTGTTTTTCCTGGCTTCCTTTAAGATTTTCTCTTTGACATATTAATTTCTCTTTAACATATTAATCACAGTTATTTTTAATTCCCTATCTGTAAGTTCCAAATTGGCTGGTTCTAATGATAGCCTTCTCCCTCCAGACCCTGTTTTTTCCTCCCTTTTCTTTTATGTTCTGTTTTGTTTTCAGCAGTGTGAATATCATCTGCCTAGGTTTGATATTCCTTTCCTTTCCTTTCTTTTTAATTTTTTTTTGGGGGGGGTGTAGATTTTTATCCATTTGTTTTGCTTAGTGTTCTATAAGTTTCTTAGTTCTATGGTTTGTTATCTGTCATTTATATTGCAAAATTCCTAACCATTCTTTCTTTAAAATAATGTTTCTGCTCTGTTCATTTTTTTCTCCTTCTGAGATTCCAATTACACGTATGTTACAACATTTTTATATTGTCAAACAGCACTTTGATTTTCTATTTTAGAAATGAATACACTGTTTTTGATTTGTATTTCATTTTGAGTAAATTTTACTGACCTTCCTTAAAGTTCACTTTTCTTTCCTCAGCTGTGTCAAGTCTACCAATCAGCCTTTTAAAGGCAGCATCCATCTCTGTTAATCTGTCTTTCATTTGTAGCAATTACATTCAATTTTTTCTTATAGTTGACATCACTCTGCTAAAATTACACATTTGATTTTGCATGTTCTCCACTTTTTCCCTTAGAGTCTTTAAAATATTAATCACAGTTATTGTAAAGTGTTTTTTTTTTTTATAGTTTAGTATGGTTTGAACAATGGAGGTACTAAGGGGAGGCTGCTGCATTATTCAGTTGTGCGCATAACCCAAAGTGTCAATGAACAGTTCAACATTCACCCAAGATATAACTTACCTATCTAGTGGTTTAAAAATAATTCTTGAAATTCTGTCTTTTCATCTTCTTCCTTGATTGATGAAATCATCTGAGCTACTTCTTTTTTTATGACTAGAAACACAGTCACAACCAGAGGGTGTATCTCCCTGTATTACATCTCGCAAGACCATCACTACCTGAAGTTATTTATTCTAGGCAACTTCTGGTATAAAGTTTCTTAAAGATAGGTGCAGCCTTTCATTTCTGTATGATTATATATGATACCAATTGAACGATCACTACTGGGGATTCCACAGTGTTTGCCTTCTCCTTGGATAACTGAGTTTCAGCAAATATAATTATACCCTTAGAGAAAAAGATGGCATCATACATATGTATAGTCACTATTTATTAATAAAAAGAGTATGTTAAGTAAGACATTTTTTCTGAAGAATACTTTCTAGAAAAAGAACACATTTATGAAAAATCTGTAATTAGTCAGATATGGAGATTTTTTTTTTTTTTT
>NW_007735219.1:80712-80989 GCF_000696425.1 Galeopterus variegatus | reverse complement strand
ACCACTAATTTTAATCCATTCACTACTGCATGGTCCTATAATTCAATCACCTGCTCAAGGCCCCACATTTCAATCATCATAATAGGATTTTCCACCCTCTTAACAGCCACAGAGGGGGCCAAGTTTCTAATACATAAAACTTGGGGACACAACTCAAGTTTCAGTGAGCTTTGGGGGGACAAAATTCAATCCACTATAGCCAGTAAAATCCCCCATGTTTCTTTGTGCTAAGAATCCCTTTTCTATTTCAATTACCACAAAACTCCCAAGAGTTGTG
>NW_007735219.1:70685-77795 GCF_000696425.1 Galeopterus variegatus | reverse complement strand
TCGCGCCCGTACTGGGGACCGGCAACGGGATCGCAACCCTCGGTGTTGCGTCCGCACCGCGTTTGGCCAGTGAGCGGGAACCGGTCTCCACGTGGGATCCGAACCCTCGGCGGGAGCGCCGCCGCGCTCCCAAGCAGCGCACTCTCCAGTGCGCCACTGGGCCGGCCCCAAATCAAGATTCTTAGTTCAAGTAATATTTTCTTAATATCTTTTTAGTCTCTTCTGATCTAGAACAGTCCTCTCACCTGTTCTTTTCTCTTCCTATGACATTGACTATTGAAGAGGTTGTCCTATAGAATGTCCCATCTTGGATTTGTGCAATTGTATTCTTGTAGCTGGTCACAAATTTTTTGATAGTAAAGATATTGGGTTTTGTCTTTGCTCTCACAACATAAAACATTTTTTGCCTAATAAGTTCTCAGTTGATGCTGATGAAATGAATGAGCACATAATTTTCTGTAAAGATACTGTGCTCAGAGTGGTGCGGCACTCACTGCTTATGTATGTGAGTGTGAGAAGTGTAGATTTACTTATTTGAAGTCAGAGTGTAATTCCATCTTAAGGCCTTCATGTGACTGAATGTGTTTAAAAAGTGCAATTAATGGCAGTATGTTTATCATTCATCAACATTGGAAGGCTACTGAGTTTTGTAAGTTTCAGTTTCCATATTTTGTAACATTGAGGAATAATGTAGATTTTTTTATGTATTTTAAAAAATTTGAACAGTATGCCTTCCTCTCCCTGCTTTTCCTTTTCCTTCCAGAAACAAGAGTACAAATTCAAGAGTCCGTGAGAGGAAAAGATGTTTTCATCATCCAAACAGTTTCAAAGTGAGTAGTTGTCTAGCAGAAATGTTGCTTTTTGGGTTTCTGTTTGGGCATGAGTATTTAGAATAATAAGAGTTGACTCAACAGGAAGATTTGTAATAGTCTTAAAATTGGTATATCTTAGCTGGTTTTTCTGACATAACTGCTGACTAGTATGTGTTTTTTTTTTTTTAATGATGTACCATTTTCTTTTACATATTTATTCATTTATTTATGATTATACATATTTATGGAGTACAGAGTTAACTATAAGTATTTATGTACAGCATGTGGTCAAACCAATATTATTAGCATGTTCATCATTACGAATTATAATTACTCTTTGTGTCCCTTACCCAGTGCCCCTTTCCCACTTTCCGTGTTCTTGATGGGTGGAAATACCCAGGTATTGGAGTAGAGGGTCTTAGAGATAGGAGAACCCATTATGTTTCCTAACAATAGCCAGAATTTTGTAAAATTTGCCCAGTAGCACTTTAGTCTCTCCCCCTCCAAAAAAGAAGGCTGGGGGAGGGGAGTTTTCTTAGTTGGGGTTCTAAAGCTTTTATTGCAGATGAATTAAAAGTGGTCACCATTTATTGTTTTGTTGCATAAATTAAATGAGCTGAGGAGATAAAATACTGTACTGAAGGAATGTGTTATTCCTGTCTGGTGTGACATTTGACATACATGTATTCTGGGAATTTTGTGGTCACAAGTGTGTAAGCTGAGTGTGGAAGATTAAGTGCAGTGAGACTGTCTGCACTACTTTTCAATCAGGTGCCACCCTGGAAGGGAAACCCTGATTTCCATTGTGCGTTGTCCACAGCTGTCTCCAGATGCCTCTTTGTGTATGAAAATTCTTCAGAGATTTTTAATAATGTCTACAAATTAGTTTGTATAGTGCATCAGTTTTTAGCTCTGAAAGTCTGCAAATAGCTGTCTGCTGAATTTGTATATAAACATGCTGAATTTGTGTTTATATATATCTCTATAAGAAAGGGAAGAAGAGCCAAATTTCAGGGTAATTTAGTCTTGGAACGCACATATTTTCACCTAAATTTGGACATGTTTCTCCTGGTCTTCAGTCATCAGGATGAAATCACAAAACCCTTTGAGGAGGTAGCAGGAGCCTGTCATTGCATCCTGTCCCTCTGGAGAGTATGTGTGCCATGAAAGAGGAAGGGTGTGGCTGGCCTTTGCCATGGTGCCCTGGCTTTACTTTCCGCAGTGACACTTGGGATCCTCAGGAGAACTGGGCACAGGGGCACTGCATGCTGCTGTCCTCCTCTTTCCCAGGCCTGCCACAAGGCCAGGGTGCTCGTGGAGGACTCGCCTGTGCCCGTACCTCACCCTTCACCTCCAGCATCAGGAAGGGAAGGTGCAGGCACAGAACAACCTAGGCTGCTTGTACTCCTGGGTGTCTGCAGTACTTTTGTTTCCGCAGAGACAGGTGTGATTCCATTGAATAAATGGACAGAGGTTGCGTGGATTGCCAAGGGAATAAGTAGGCACTAAAGGCCCTGTTGGACTTAAAATTCAGGACTTGAGAAGGGTGATTCCTTCAATGTTTCCAAGAATACACAATGGGTTTTTTTTTTTTTTTTTTTTTTATACTGCTGAGTTTTTTTTTTTTTTTTTTTTTTTTTTTTGTTTCAATACTTTTATCAGCTCCTACCTTTTATTAGTTTTTTATTCTTCTAGTCAAAACCACTTGGCATCCCCTTAATTTCCTTTCTGTGTCTCATTTTGTATTGTTCCATATGTGCCGTAGGAACTCAGAAAACTTACATATTTATTACCTCACTCCATTCCCATGTCATAAAACAGGTATTTCTCATTAATATTGTATTAGTCCGTTTCTGTTGCTTATAACAGAATACACGGAACTGGGTGATTTATAAAGAAAATGAAATTTATTGCTTGTAGTTTTTGAGGCTAGGAAGTCCAAAGTCCATGTGGTGGTGGCGACAGTGACTCAGGGGTCTCACATTGCAAGATGGTGGAAGCAGAGAGAGCAGAGAGAGAGAGAGAGAGACAGACTCTCCTGTTCTTTAAATGCCTCAGAACCATGCCCCTGACCACATTTTTAATCCATTCACCTCTTCAAGGCTCCACCTTTCAACTACCATAATAGGATTTCCCACCCTCTTAACAGTCACAGTGGGGGCTAAGTTTCCAATACATAAAACTTGGGGAACAGTTCAAGCTCCAATGAGTTTTGGGGAGACATAATTCAATCCACTATAGGAGGGCTGACCAGGGTCACATGTAGCAGGCTGAGAGGGATGTGGAGCAGGACGGGGGTGTTGGGGTGGGTGGGACAGATCATGAAGGGCCCAGGAGTCATTGTGAGGCCTTACGCTTTTGCTTTGGAAAAAGTCAGATCTTCCACTTCAAGGTCAAGCTGGCTCTGCATGGAGCTGCTGCACTGTAGGGGATGGCAGGAGGAGCGGGAGCCCTGCGCAGCAGGCCAGCACAGTCACCTCGTGGTGCGGGAAACATGGCTCAGCCCCAGGCACAGCAGTGCTGTGGCGAGACCTGGAAACTTTATGGATAAGAGAGGTCAAGGATAGCTCTAAGGCTTTTGTACTGAGAAAAGTGGAGGAAGAGTGTTGACGTCAACTGAGATGGCAAAGGTTTTCTGGTGAAGCAGGCTTTTGAGGGGTAGGAGCAGTTCAGTTTGGGGTATGTTAAGTTTTGAGACATCTTAACAGACATTTGAGTGGTCTTGTCAAGTAGCAGTTGAATTAGATTGTTAGATTGGCATTCAGACGAGAAGCTTGGACTGGAAATATAAATTTGAGAGTCACCAGCATTTGTAAAGCCGTGAAGTTGGTTGAGAAGCCTAAGGGATGTGGAGAGACAGAGGGAGAAGAGGACAAGTGAACAAGTTTTAGGGCAGGAGGTTGGGGAGAATAGGGACAAACTAAAGAAGCCAAGGGAGACAGGAGACCAGAGAGGGACACCCTGGAAGCCAAGTGAACAGAGTGTATCAGGGATCAGGGGTGAGTACCTGCGTCAAATGCTGCTGAAGAAGGAGAAGGACTGAGAATTGAGTGGTGGATTTACCCATGTGGAGGCCACTGATGACCTCGATGAGAACAGCTTTGGTGGTGTTTTGAGGACAAAGGCTTCATTGGAATGTGTTGGGGAGATGATGAGTGTAGATGAATTAGAGACAAGTGTAGACAGCTTTCTTGAGGTGTACTACAAAGGGGAGCAAAGAAACGGGGCATAGGGAGAGTGGTTGCAAGTCATCATTAACAGAAGAGGTGACAGGTGTTTGTATTCTGTTAGGTATCAGCCAGGGAGTATCAAATTGATGGTGGAGGTGGAGAGGGAGGATTATTGGAGCAGTGTCTTCAGTGGGTGAGAGGGGGTGGGGATTAGTTTGTGATTTGGAGGGATTAACTTTAGGGTAACTTTTGGCGTCTCTGACTGATGACTGGGGGTGGGCCGATTTGCAGGGTGTAGATGCAGAGGCGGAAGCTGTCTTCTGATGGTGTACTTTTCCTGGTGAAAAAGAAGGTAGAGACATCAGCTGAGAGGGAAAGTGGGGGGAGCTAATGGAGGCCTGAGAAGAGAAGAATTTATTGTTTTTGTTTTGTTTTTTATTTTTTTTGTGTGTCTTGTGCCTTAAGTGTTGACAGAGGCATGAGTGGCATACTGCTGACACTTCATTGGAACAGGGAAACATCATTAAGTATCTTATCTGTTCCTTGATGGGATTTTCTGTGTCTTGGTTTCAGGGATGTGAACACCACCATCATGGAGCTCCTGATTATGGTGTATGCCTGTAAGACCTCTTGTGCCAAGAGCATTATTGGCGTGATCCCTTACTTTCCTTATAGCAAGCAGTGCAAGATGAGAAAAAGAGGCTCCATTGTCTCTAAATTGCTGGCCTCCATGATGTGCAAAGCTGGTAAGAAAGAATGGCGATGTGACAGTTGGGAACCTGGGAGTTTTATTTTTACCTTGGACATAGCAAAGCCTTTACTTAACTAAATCAGAATGTTGAGCAGAGTGAAAACAGTGCTGCACCTTTTAAAGACAACTAACTCCCTACAACACAGAGGTAATGAGAATGACTTATGTTTTCCATTTTTTCCTAAATTCTTTATTTAAAAATTACATTGAAATGACAATTTACAATCATATTAAAGTTGTTATGAAAGGGGAAAAGTCATTCTTAACCCTACTGCTGAACTGTTAACACAGCAACTATTTTTATTTTAGCCTCTTCACTTTCTTGGGACAGATAGGCATATTTTGTTAACCATATATAGGAGGATATGTCAAAAAGTTTGTGGAAAAAATAGAATTAAAAGATCATATGAATCTTGCCATGAACTTTTTGAAGACCCCTTAATATTATTAGTATTATGCACTTTCAGGTAGCATCCTAAAACTATTCTCCTTGTTTTTAAGTAATCTTTATAGTTGTTATTGTGTATGTGTATCTGTGTATGTGTGCGAACTTGTATGTGTGTGTATATAATTATAGAAGTACATATCACAGAGCATTGCAAATAGAGGAAAGAATAAAAAGTCCTCACATCACTGCATTTTAACACAGATACTTACTGTAGAATAAATTTTCTAATGTAGCATTCCAAAGTAGGCAAAAACAAAACAAAATTTTGAAAAACCCAACCCCCAGCAACCTCACCAGTATTTCCAGTTGAAAACACTGTGACAGGCAGCTCGTGAAGGGAGCAGGCTGGCTCATTGAGTCTTCTGGAAGGGTTCTGCCCTTTCTCCCAGCCTTGCTACTGGATGGGCCATCGGGCTCACTTTCTTGCTCTTCTGGGCAAGTATTGCTTTCTAAAATTTTTCGTAATGAATTTTCTTTACCCTTTTCTGGTGATCGTTTCAAATATCATTTAAGGATGCAATGGGAGTGGAGGTTCTTCATTTTCTCCAATTTCCGGGCTAGTACAATTTGTCTTTATACATACATATATATATATATATTTTTTTTCCCCCCCTCTTTTGGCAGCTGGCTGTTACAGGGATAGAGCCCTCGACTTTGGTGTTATCAGCACCATGCTCTAACCAGCTGAGCTAACTGGCCAGACTTCTGTATCTTAAAATTGGGTTTTGCCATACCCACTAAGGAAACTTCAAGGAGATATAATCTGCTCTAATAGGATTTTAGAGACATTTCTGTATACATATCATCTTTGCTATTTTGAGACTTTGAATTAAGATGAAAATCATGCATCTTATAGTACTAAAACTGAAAAATGAAGGTGCTAAGATTTTTTTTTTTTTTTGATGGGAGAGCAATTTTTAACAGTAATTTATTATATAAGTATATAGTACTCATTTCATACAGCATGACTTGTTTTTAAACTATGTGCTTATGTCGGCTTTATTTTCAAAGGTCTGACTCATCTTATTACTATGGATTTACACCAGAAGGAAATTCAGGGCTTCTTCAATATTCCTGTTGATAATTTAAGAGCATCTCCCTTCTTATTACAGTATATTCAAGAGGAGGTGAGGTCAAACTTTTAACATTCTGATTAAGGTTGAAAAATATATTTTCATTTCCTTTCACTGTCCCTAAAGGATAAAACTTGATGTATCCTCCTTAATGTACTATTGTCCTTTATGAATGCTTTTCAGTATATTTTTAAATTCTTAATCTGCAATTTATTTCTTTTGCTAAGCTCTTAAAATTGCTTTTTTTTGTTTTTTTCCTGGACATCAGGTACCTAAAATTGGACTAGTTGTGATCATAACAAATAACTTACTCTCGTCATTGGTCCATGGATAGTCCTGGTCATCTGTCTAGCCTATCTCTCTGTCCATCTGTCTGTAGTAGTCCACACCCATGATCCTACCACCCAAGAAAAAACTAGAATCATCATCATAACTTCACATCTGCACATATGGTTCTTCTCTGTCCCATCCCCCACCCAAGGAAACCACCATGCTGAATCTTGTTTCATCTTTACCTCAATTTCCTTTTTATATATTTTTAGCTCATCTATGTATGCATTAGTCAAAATTATATAAGTATATTTTGATTTTTAACTTTGTAGAAGGAAACTGTGTAATCTTTTGGGAATTCTTCATTAGACACTATGTTAGTAAGGTTCACGATGCACGTGTCTGAGATTCATCCATGTTGTCACAGTTCGTTAGATTAACTGCTGAGAAGAACTCACTGTACAGCTGGATCACAGTTGATCCATCCTTTCTCCATATGGGTTATTTCTAGGTTTTTGCATTATGATAGTGCTATGAACACTCTTTTTTTTTTTTTTTTTTTTTTTTTTTTTTTTTTTTTTTTTTT
>NW_007735219.1:66382-69778 GCF_000696425.1 Galeopterus variegatus | reverse complement strand
TCTAGGTTTTTGTATTATGATAGTGCTATGAACACTCTTTTTTTTTTTTTTTTTTTTGTCTTTTTGTCTTTTTTCGTGTCCGGCAACGGATCGCAACCCTCAGTGTTGCGCCCATACCGGACCAGGACCGGCAACGGGATCGCAACCCTCGGTGCTGCGCCCGCACCTCGCCCAGCCAGTGAGCAGGAACTGGTCTGTATGTGGGATCCAAACCCTCGGCGGGAGTGCCGCCGTGCTCCCAAGCGCCGCACTGTAGCAGTGTGCCACCGGGCCGGCCCGCTATGAACACTCTTGTGTATGTCTCCTGTGGTACATGAGCAAATGTGTATCTTGGTTTTATACTTAGAGTGGAATTGCTAAGTTGTATGGTGTGTGGATGTTTAATTTTCCCAAAGCAGTTCTGCCAACTTACGTTCCCAAAAACAGTGAATGAGATATCCCGTGGGTCTGTCTTTGCTTCAATACTTCTGTTATCAAATTTTAAAATATTTGTCATTGAATACCTATGATATGGTGTCTTGTCACTTTGATGGAGATAGCTCTGATTACTAATGAAGTTGAACATCTCTTCATACATGCTTTCTCTTCTGTGAAAAGGTGTTTAATGACTTTTGTCTATTCTATGGTTTTGTTTGTGTGTTCATTACTGAGCTAGGGATTCTTTTTCATTCTTTTTTTTTGGTGGCTGGTTGGTATGGGGATCTGAACCCTTGACCTTGTTGTTACCAGCACCGTGCTCTCCCAAGTGAGCTAACTGGCTAGCCCCTTCATTCTTGATTCTAGTCATTTTTTGGTATTTGTTTCACATATCTCTCACATAAGTTTGTAACTTATGTGTCTTTTAGTTTTCTTTGGGGAATGTTGATATGCAAACATTTAAGTTTTTTTCATAAGGTGAAATTCACATAACATAAAACTAGCCATTTTAACATGAACAATTTGGTGGCATTTCATACATTCACAATGTTCTGCAACTGCCACCTCTATCTAGTTCCAAAACTTTTTCATACCCCAGAAGAATATCTTGTACTCATTAAGTAATCACTCCTCATTTCTCTCACCCTCCTCACCGCCTCCATTTCCTGGCAACCACTAATCTGTTTTCTGTCTCTGTGGATTTGCCTATTCTGGATATTTCATATAACTAGAATCATAATATTATCATTTTTTGTCTGGATTCTTTCACTGAGCATAATGTTTTCATGGTTCATCCATGTTCTAGCCTGGATCAGTAATTCATTCCTTTTTTGGCTGAATAATATTCCATTGTGTGTATATACACCACAGTTTATTAGTTTATGTGTTGATGGACACTTTGGATTGTTTCCACCTTTTGGCTATTGTGAATAATGCTGCTGTGAACATTCAGGTGTAAGTTTCTATGTGGGCATTATGTTTTCATTTCTCTTGGATATCTACCTGGGATTAGAATTACTTGCTCATATGGTAGTCCTATGTTTAACTTCTTGAGGAATTGCCAGACTGTTTTCCACAGTGGCTGCACCATTTTACATTCCAGCCAGCAGTGTATGAGGGTTCCAGTTTCTCCACGTTCTCACCAACATTTATTTTCTGATTTTTTATTATAGCCTTTGTAGTGAGTGTAGAGTGGTATCTCATCGTGTGCGTGTGTGGTTTTGATTTGTATTTCCTTAATGACTAGTGATGTTGAGCGTCTTTTTGTGTATTTATTGTCTATTTGTATATCTTCTTATTTGCCCATTTTTAAATTGAGTTGTCTTTATACTGTTGAGTTGTATGAGTTATCTGTATATACTGGATACTAGACTCTTCTGAGAGATATGATTTGCAAATATTTCCCCCCAGTCCATGGGTTGTTTTTTCACTTTCTTCATACTGTGCTTTGATGTACAAAAGGTTTTAATTTTGATGAAGTCCTATTTATTTATTTTATTTTGTCATTTGTGCTTTTGCAATTTCTAAGAAAAGATGTCATATTCAAGGCCATGAAGATTTACCCCCGTTTTTTTCTGAGACTTTTATAGTTACAGTGCTTATATTCAGGTTGTCAAATCATTTTGTGTCACTTCTCCCACAGGGTGACGGAGACACAAAGGATTACTCAAAGCCCATTTCTTCTGAGCAGTGAGAGGCCCCNAAGGGGTTAATTTTCCAGGAACCCTCAAGAGAGAGGCATTCCTCCTTGGAAAATAACACCCACACCGAACTAGAGTCTTCTCTCAGTATTTATTCTCCAGGCAGGAAAGTTACAGAAAAGGAACATAGGGGGTTACAAAGAGAACAGTAAGATTATTGTCATGGCAACAATCATTAGGCTTAGCTGCACCAAAGACATCTGCCCTTAGAGCCAGCAATTTTGCTGTATTACAATTCTTTATCTACAACAGAGACTTTAGCCCGGGGAGAGTTTCCTGTCTTTTACAAACTTAACATTTCTTTGTGTAATTCTGAAAAGTTAGGCTATACCTGAAACTACAGGGCCTTGTAAGGTAGGCCCTGTGAAATACATTTGCTTTATTAATGTTAGTATACTCCACCATTTTGAATTATTTTTTTGTCTGTGATGTGAAGTAGGGGTCCAACTTCATTCTTTTAGAGATCATTGAAACAGGGTCCATTGAATTGGAGATTTAGTAGGGGCTGCTAATGCAGAAGCTTCCTACCCTTTTGGGGTGTGGTGTGTCCTCCAGAAACTCTCCATTAGGAATGATCTCGGGTCTTTTTTTTGTGTGTGTGGCTGGATGGTACAGGGATCCAAACCCTCAGCCTTGGTGTTGTAAAACCATGCTGTAACCAACTGAGCTAACCGGCCAACCCTCAACTTCATTCTTTTGCATGTGGGTATCTATCTGTCCAACACCATTTGCTGAAGAGATTATTCTCTCCCTATTGAATAGCTTTGGCACCATATGGTCAAAAATCAATTGACCACAGATGTTTGGGTTTACTATTGGACACTCTTGGTCTATATGTTTATTCTTATGCCAGTACCACACTCAGTTTTGATTGAAATTGGGAAGTGTGAGTCCTCTAACTTTGTTCTTTTTCAAGATTGTTTTGGCTGTTTCAGGCTTACAGTTCCATGTGAATTTGAGAATTGGCTTTTCCGTTTTTACAGAAAAGGTCATCGGAATTTTGATAGGGATCGTATTAAATCTGTGGATCACTTTGGCCAGTATTGCCATCTTAACAATATTAAGTCATCCAACCGTAAACACAAGATGTCTTTCTGTGTATTTAGGTCTTCTTTTTTTTTTTTTCCTTTTTGTCTTTTTTACTGACCAGTAACAGGATCGCAACCTTCGGTGTTGCGCCCGCACCACGCTCAGCCAGTGAGCGGGAACCGGTCTCCACAAGGGAGCGAATCCCTCGGTGGGATGGTCGACACCCGCCTCTCACAAGCGCGAGACGACC
>NW_007735219.1:62321-65441 GCF_000696425.1 Galeopterus variegatus | reverse complement strand
TGGGATCTGAACCCTCGGTGGGAGCGCCGCCGCGCTCCCAAGCGGCGCACTCTCCAGTGCGCCACCGGGCCGGCCCTAGGTCTTCTTTAATTTATTTCAGCAATGTTTTCTAGTTTTAGTGTACAAGTGTTTCACTTCCTTGGTTAAATTTATTGCTAGGTGTTTTGTTCTTTTTGATGTTGTTGTAAATGGAATTTTTTTTTTAGTGTCGTTTTTGAAATGTTCATTGCTAGTGTATAGAAACACTACTGATTTTTGTTGTTGTTTTGGCAGCTGGCCAGTACCACTACTGATTTTTGGGTGGGTCTTATACCCCGCAACTTTTCTGTGGTAGTTTGTTTGTTGTGCATATTGTGTTTTGTAGATTCTTTAGTGTTTTCAATACAAAAGGTCATGTCATCTGCAAATGGAGTTATTTTGACCTCTTTCTAATTGGTTTTTTTCATTTCCTCTTCCTGTCTAACAGCTTTGGATGAAACTTCCAGTACAGTGTTAAATAGCAACAGTGAAAGAAGGCATCCTGATCTTAGAGGAAAAATGTTTAGTCTTTCACCATTGAGTATGGTGTTAGCTGTAGGTTTTTCATAAATACCCTTTATCATATTGAGTAAACTCACTTCTGTTTCTGGTTTTCCGAGTGTTTCTTATCATGAAAAGGTATTGGATTTGTCAGGTGCTTTTTCTGTATCCTTTGAGATGACCGTGGGCTTTTTTCCTTCATTCTGTTAATGTGTTGTGTCACGTGGATTGATCTTCTCATGTTGAACCACCCTTGCATTCCAGGTGTAAGTCAGACTTGTGTAATTTTAATACAGTCATATTTACTATTCTTTGACATGAGTTAGCACTTTTGTGACTTAAGTCTTTTTAAATTTTAATTTATATTGAACTTAGCCAATTTGCTTTTATGAACTGTTTTTCTCACATGAATTGTTTCTCTCTCTACTAACTTTTCCTGCCATCTTTTAAATATAGTATTATAAAAAGAAGTTCTCAGGAAAATTTATTCAATTAACTTTTTTCTGGTAAGAGTATGGGCCTTCCCTATCCTCGAGCAATTAATATAGGTCCTCATAGTGAAAATAAACTTAAGTATTTTTAAAAGAGAAAAATGTAAAATATCTGTTTTCTTTAAAGTTATATACAAGGAACATAAAAACTGTAATAAGTTTAGAAGATAATATAGACTATAATTTTACCTAAATCTTACTCTCATTTGAGGGAAAGAGAAAGAGTGAGAGAGAAGATCAGCAAATGTCTTGCTGGGGAAGGAAAAGAGGTCTAAGCAGAGAGAAAAGAGTGAGAGGGCAAGAACTGAGTGTGTAGGAGAATGCAGTCTAGTTAACACCCAGCTGGGTGGAGAACCTGTTCTTTGGAAGAAATGGAATAGTCAGTATAGACTAGTGGGCTGGCTGGTTCACTCAGTTGGTTAGAGCCCAGTGCTGTAACACCAAGGTCAGGAGTTCGGATCCCCGTACCAGCCAGCTGCCAAAGCCAAACAAATGAAACAGACTGGTACAGGCTAATGTCCACATCTGTGGTTTTTCTCGATGTTTCCACTCAACACACAGGCATGTTGTATGTCAGAGTCTCAAGGCATCAATGTCAATAGCACGTCTTGAGGGGCTCCCTGTAGGCCTGAAGAGTGGAAGCTGAAGCCCCTGCTGCTTGCCAGCGGGTCAGGCTGGGAGCTTGACTCTAGTCATTGCCCATCAGTATAGACTTCTGCTTCAGTACTTGAAAAATGACCAACTTAGGTTTCACTGTTGGAAGAAAGTCAGGATTGAGTTCTCTCCTACGATGTTTGTAGTTCAGCAAACAAGGGAAATGGTTCGTTGTTTTTAATGTTGAGCTAACATTGATACTCCAAACATTGTTTTAAAATTTTTTGTCCTTCATTCAAAAAGATTTTAAAAGCTATAAAGAATTAAATACTATGTGGGAGCTCATTGTTAAAAAGGAATTTCTGTTGTATTTTAGTAGTATACTTGTCTGTGACGCCTTTTGTTTTCCTGTGTTAGAGCTTCTTAAGGCAAGGGTAGAAAAATCATATTTCACTGAATCTAAGATGCTGCAGTCAAGGTTTACATTATTTGATGTCATCAAGAAAGAAGGAAACACTGCTGATTATAGTATGACACATGCCTTCATGTCACTTAAGATCCTATTCTGCACATTTTGATGATGACACTTTCCTATTTGACAACTCATACTTTCTGTTTCTCTTGAGTTTGTCATTGGAATTTATGCACCTTCTGCTAGAGTCAGAAGAAATGTTCCGGTACTAGGATGCTCATTGCCTTGAAATTTTTGTCATGGTCCTGCCTTCAGTTGCATTGCTGGGCATGTGTCAGGCAGCCTTTTTCAGGGCCATTTCAATTCGTTCCTTTTCACAGCTTCACCCACTGGTAGGGATCTTCCTTTCTAAGGTTTCATAAAGCATTTGATTGTTGCCTTACAAGAAAATATGGAATTGCAGTCATTCCTCCAGTGATGAGTATTTGATTCATGAATGTTAAATTACCCCCTGCTGCTCTCTTCCTATGTCTTTCTGTACGTAGGAAGAGTGTATACAATAACTTTTCATTTTGATGAAAAGAATCATAGCGAACTCTTTCTGGAGACATTTTGAATGGTGGTTAAACCCAGCCTGAATAGAATCAACAGTGCCCGTGACTCATCCTAAGTGAGGAGTGTAGGAGCGCTATGGCCTCCACGTATGTGAAGGGAGGAGAAAGCATGTCCTGGGTGCAGGGNGTAGGAGCGCTATGGCCTCCACGTATGTGAAGGGAGGAGAAAGCATGTCCTGGGTGCAGGGGCTGCAGCAGCTATGGGAGACCACCAAGTATGAGACATCCCAGTTTCACTGATAATAAAATATGACAAAAACTGGTTTGACATTAAATGTCATGTGTGTTTTTAAAAAATTGTTAAATATTGTGGTGATAGTCCTAGTAATCATTGGTCTGCACCAGCACTTTTTACGTAATGTGAGGAGTAAATAAAACAAGGGGTCACAAGTGTTTTTTTATGGTGTGTTTGTGTAGATCCCATCCCATCTCACCAGCTTTTTATACAGGAAGTTCTAGAGTTATCCTCTTTCTGGTTCTAGAGTTGTTT
>NW_007735219.1:56593-61983 GCF_000696425.1 Galeopterus variegatus | reverse complement strand
CAGGTCTCAAAAAGGACCACAAAAAAAAAAAAAAAATTCATGGAAAGATTCATATTATCTTTTAGTTCTGTTTTTCCACAAACTTTTTGAAGTGCCCTCATATGACACTACATGCTTCCCTGTGTCCTTCCTAATGCTTAACATTACAACTTTGAAAAAAATTTGCCAATTTAATGGGTAAAACAATACTATATTACTTGAATTTGAGCAAAATTTCCCCCATCTGAAGTTCTACTTGTCCTAGTTTATCCTTTTGCATGTGGTTTTGAAGTTTAATTGTGATGTGTCTGGGTGGATCTTTTTTCCATTCCTCTCACTAGTGGGTCCCTTTTGTTCTCTGGGAATTTTTTTCTGTTTGAATATTTCATCCATTCTATTTTTTTTTTTTTTTTTGTCCTTTTTGAGACTGGCTGCACCGTGCTCAGCCAGTGAGCACTTTTGGCGCACCGGTCATCCCTATACAGGATCTGAACCTGCAGCGGGAGCGCCACCGCGCTCCCAGCGCCGCACTCTCCCGAGTGCGCCACGGGCTTGGCCCCATCCATTCTATTTTTTATTCTTTTCCTTTGGGACTTGTTAGATCCTGTAAATTTTGGATCTGGTCTCTATAGTTTAACTTTATTATTTCAGTTTTTGCATTCTTGTGTATAGCATTTTGGGAAAATTCTTTGGCTTGATTCTTGCAGGTTCTTAAGCTGTGTCCATTCTGCTGTTCAGTCAGCCAGCTACTGAGTTTCTTATCCAGACCATAATAACTTGAATGGGACAGGGTAGGGTTGTAGCAAAGGAACGTTGTGGTGCAGGGCAATTTGATTCTTTGTGGTTCCACATTCCCACCTGTAGTACATACGTGGGCACTTCAAAAAGTTCATGGAAAGGGCCGAGCCCGTGGAACACTCGGGAGAGTGCGGCGCTGGTCCCGCTGCGGGTTCAGATCCTATATAGGGATGACCAGTGCGCTCACAGCAGTCACTGGCTGAGCACAGTGCGGCAGGTCTCAAAAAGGACCAAAAAAAAAAAAAAAAAAATTCATGGAAAGATTCATATTATCTTTTAGTTCTGTTTTTCCACAAACTTTTTGAAGTGCCCTCATATGACACTACATGCTTCCCTGTGTCCTTCCTAATGCTTAACATTACAACTTTGAAAAAAATTTGCCAATTTAATGGGTAAAACAATACTATATTACTTGAATTTGAGCAAAATTTCCCCCATCTGAAGTTCTACTTGTCCTAGTTTATCCTTTTGCATGTGGTTTTGAAGTTTAATTGTGATGTGTCTGGGTGGATCTTTTTTCCATTCCTCTCACTAGTGGGTCCCTTTTGTTCTCTGGGAATTTTTTTCTGTTTGAATATTTCATCCATTCTATTTTTTTTTTTTTTTTTGTCCTTTTTGAGACTGGCTGCACCGTGCTCAGCCAGTGAGCACTGTGAGCGCACCGGTCATCCCTATACAGGATCTGAACCTGCAGCGGGAGCGCCACCGCGCTCCCAGCGCCGCACTCTCCCGAGTGCGCCACGGGCTTGGCCCCATCCATTCTATTTTTTATTCTTTTCCTTTGGGACTTGTTAGATCCTGTAAATTTTGGATCTGGTCTCTATAGTTTAACTTTATTATTTCAGTTTTTGCATTCTTGTATATAGCATTTTGGGAAAATTCTTTGGCTTGATTCTTGCAGGTTCTTAAGCTGTGTCCATTCTGCTGTTCAGTCAGCCAGCTACTGAGTTTCTTATCCAGACCATAATAACTTCCTCTTCCTAGATTTCTTTTTCGTTCTTTTTAATAACAACTTTTTCTTTCCTTGTATGGTACAATTTGCTGTTTACTCTGAAGAGACAATAGACCTGTTTTTATTACAGAGTCCTTTCTTTTAAGTCTCTTTTCATTGGTTTTATTAACTGTCTCCTTGGTTGTTATATCTTCTCTTGGCTGGATTTGGTGCTGTTTGATGAAGTTTGATGAGGTGAGAAATGACATGAAAACAGTTTTAGAAGGACTTCCAACAAAAATAATGAAAGTGTCTTAATGAACATAGATTTTACTGCCTTACTCCCTGAGAGTGTTGGATGATTTTAGCTTTCCTATAGATACATCTGATCCAGGTGATTATGCTGGATGCTCCTGTACTAGATCCTTCTTCAAATGAATCCGTTTTTTGGGCCAGCCTGTGGCTTACTCGGGAGAGTGCGGTGCCGATAACACCAAGGCCACGGGTTCGGATCCCATATAGGGATGGCCGGTTTGCTCACTGGGTGAGCGTGGTGCTGACAACACCAAGTCAAGGGTGAAGATCCCCTTACCGGTCATCTATTAAAAAAAAAAAATGCATTCGTTTTTTGTTCATTTACTAAATATTTGTTATTTACTACTTATGTGCTAGGCATTGTACAAGGTGCTAAATGTTGTTAGCTGCTTATATTAAAATTCATTGACATAATTGTGAGAAAAAAAAGTAGTAGGAGTATATTTGAATGAAATGGTTAAGGTTCAAGAACATAACTTGAAAATATTGTCAAGAGTAAGCTGGAAACAACAAACCATTGCTCAGCTTAAAAATAGCTCTATCTTCTACACTCTCAGACCTTGATAATCTTTGATTATAATCATCACTGGCACAGATTACTAAAATTTTTAACAGTGAAAAGACTCCAAAGCAGCTGATATTTTTATTGATTTGTTTTTAAAAGACCCTTAATATCTTTTTAAAATAGCACTGGGCTGATTGTCCTTTGACAAATTGGTTTCTTTAACACATCGTGACTGCACTGTGTTCAGTAGTCATCTGTTTGGACCACACTAATTTGGAAATTGACAATTAACTTGGATTCAGACTGGATGGATATCATCCTTGTACTGTGAAATTACATGTAATTGAGATTCATGAGAGGACTTCCTATTGACTTTATAAAAACATTTTTATACCGTGTTATCAGTATTTTCTGGCACAGAGATATGAGCTAATCACTTATATCCCTACTTTCTTCTTAAAAGAAGTCTGTGTGGGGCCGGCCCGGTGGCGCACTGGATAAGTGCACCGCTTGGGAAGCGCGGCGGCGCTCCCACCCGAGGGTTCGGATCCCACATGCAGACCGGTTCCCGCTCACTGGCTGAGCGAGGCGCGGGAGCAACGCCGAGGGTTGCGATCCCGATGCCGGTCCCCGGTCCGGTACGGGGGCAACACTGAGGGTTGCGATCCGTTGCCGGACACGGAAAAAGATAAAAAAGACAAAAAAAAAAAAGAAGTCTGTGTGGCTTACATGTTAGTAATACTTTTTTCCTTGTTAGGGGTTTCTTCATTTTCCAAAGGAGAATTTTACTTTGAACTTCTTCCTTTTTTTGTAGAACTTCCAAGTAACCAGATGACATATTTGAGTTTGTTGGAATGTTCCTTTTTATTTATTGTCGGAATAGCCTCTTAGAACCATGGAAGTAATCTCCAACCTCTTTTCTGTCACAGATCCCAGATTACAGGAATGCGGTCATTGTAGCCAAGTCTCCAGCCTCGGCCAAGAGGTAGGTGAGACCTCATGACTACTCCTTGGATCTGCTTCTAGAGCTCTTACCCCTGATTGAATCACAGGTGTTTAGCTGTGACTGGACTTAGTGTGTAACTAGGATTGGACTTCAGTGGTCCCCAGGGGTTCCCACTGGTATCCCTTATTTTTCTTCCAAGGTCTAATATTTTAAGATTATTCTGCCAGCTCCACTTATTAAGTAAATCTTTTAGTTTTCTCTTTTTTTTCCTGTTGTAGTCCATGACTGCCAGTCATATGTCTCAACCAAAGCCCTCCAGTTTTGGAAATACTGATCTAGTGCTTCCCTCACTCCCAGATTGGCAATCTGGCATTTAAAATACTGGCGAGCGTACTTTGTAGTTGTTTACTGCCTTGTAGTCAAAGAACTCAGTAATTTATTAACAGAATTGTATCCAGCTGAGAGGCCACTTATCCGTATGTGTTAAAAGGTGACATTTTACAAAACAGAAACACCCTGAGATGTACATATGGGGCAGCCCTGAAAGAATCAGTAGAGCAAGTTACAAGTAACCTGGAGTAATTGATGAGTCAGTAATATAATACATTAAATTGTATTTTGGCTGAGAGGATTTCATATACCAGTGTTTTATGGAGAAGCCATTGGAGAGGGAAAGAATAAAATCACATGTAGGAATAAAGGCTTTTTCTTAAAAAAGCCCTTTTAAAATTGTTTTTCAATTGAATACATTTGCTCACTGGATCGTTTTTGAGTCCTCTGGAATGAAAGAAAGCTACCCTGGCCCCTGGCGCTGTTAATTTTGAAAAATGAAGAAGAGCTTGCACACACATAGTAAGCTGTTACTTTAAAAAGTATTACAGATAAAGGGCCGGCCCGGTGGCGCACTGTAGCAGTGCGCCGCTTGGGAGCGTGGCGGCGCTCCCGCCGAGGGTTCAGATCCCACATACAGACCGGTTCCCACTCACTGGCTGAGCGAGGTGTGGGCACAACGCCGAGGGTTGCGGTCCCGTTGCCGGTCCCGGTCCGGTACGGGCGCGACACTGAGGGTTGCGATCTGTTGCCGGACACGAAAAAAAGACAAAAAAAAGAAAAAAAAAAAAGTATTACAGATATGTTGTTTGACATTATAAGTTAAGAATAACATTTAGTATATACGCTGAGTGTGTTAAATAAAATAAATTGGCATTTGGGACAAAACCATTCCATTGCCGTGTTCTTGTGGCTGACCTTGCAGGGCGGCCAGGACTTTGCCCACCCACGTCCTTCAAGAAGCTGTATCATCAGTCTCCTCTTGTCCAGTTGACTAAGTTGTGGGAAACCTTGACTCATTTTGGAATAAGTATAAACATTCCAAACAGCATTTCCAAACATTTGTTCAAAGAGTGACTTAATTTTAATGTAGTAGTTTTTCTTTGATATACATGCTTTTTTAAAATTAAGGCGAAAAATCACATAATATACAAATAAATCATTTTATTTTATTTTATTTGATCGGTAAGGGGACCGCAACCCTCGGCACGATGTTATCTGCACCATGCTCAGCCAGTGAGTGCACTGGCCATCCCTATATAGGATCCGAACCCATGGCCTTGGCACTACCAGCACCGCGCTCTCCCGAGTGACCATGGGGCCAGCTCTACAAATAATCATTTTAAAGTATACATTTCACTGACATTAATTGAATTCACAATGTTGTGCAACTTCCACCTGTCTCTACTTTCAAAACTTTTTTATTATCCCAGAAGAATACCCTGTACCCACTAAGTAATCACCCCTCTCTCTTTTCCCTCTGTCCCTTGGCAGTTACTAATCTGCTTTCCATCTTTGTGGATTTGTCTATCCTGGCATTTCAAATAAATGGAATCACACAGTATGTGGCCTTTTGTGTCTGGTAC
>NW_007735219.1:54571-56339 GCF_000696425.1 Galeopterus variegatus | reverse complement strand
TTTGTCTATCCTGGCATTTCAAATAAATGGAATCACACAGTATGTGGCCTTTTGTGTCTGGTTTCTTTCACTTAGCATGATGTTTTTAAGGTTCATCCATGTTATAGCGTGTGTCAGTACTTCATTCCTTGTGATGGCTGAGTAATGTCCCATTGTGTGTATATACAACAATTTGTTTATGCATTCATGTGTTGGTGGACATCTGTGTTGCTTTAACCTTTTGGCTGTTCATGAATACCACTGCTATGAATGTTCATGTATAAATTTCTGTGTGGACATATGTTTTCATTTCTTATAGATGTTTAGGATTGGAATTGCTGGGTTGTATGGTAGTTCTGTTTACATATTTTGAGGAAGTATCAAATTGTTTTCCAAAGCAGCTGCCCCGTTTTACGTTCCTACCAGTAGTATATGAGGATTCCAATTTTTTCATATCCTCACCAACACTTGTTTTCTGATTTTTTTATAACCATCCCATTGGGTGTGAGGAGGTACCTCATTGTGGGTTTGAAATGCATTTCTCTAATGATTCAAGATGTTGAGCATCTTTTCATGTGCTTGTTGGTCACTTGTATATCTTTGGAGAAACATCTATTCAAGTCTTTTGCCAATTTTATAATTGAGTTGTGTTTTTGTTGAGTTGTAAGTGTTCTTAATATATATATATATAAAATCCACCCCCCCATCCCCAAGCAGCTGGCTGTTTTGTGGATCTGAACCCTTGACCTTGGTGTTATCAGCATTATGCTCTCCCAAGTGAGCCACTGGCCAGCCTCTCTATATATTTTGGATACTAGACCTTTATCACATGTATGATTAACAAATATTTTCTCACATTCTGTAGGTTATCTTTTTACTTTCTTGGTAATGTCCTTTGACCCACAAAAAGTTTTAATTTTGATGAAGTTCAGTTTATCTATTTTACTTTTGTTATTGCTTGTGCTTCCTGTGAATTCATTGCCAAATCCAAGTTCATGAAGTTTTACCCCTATATTTTTTGCTAATAGTTTTAGTTTTTGCCCTTATATTTAGGTCTTTGATCCATTTTCAGTTAATTTTTGTGTGTGGAATAAGGTAGTGGTCCAGCTTTCATTCTTTTGTGTGTGGATATCCAGTTGTCCTAGCACCATTTGTTGAAAAGACTGTCTTTTCTCCATTGTATTGCCTTTGCTCCTCGTAAAAGATCAGTTGACTGTGTTTACATAGATCTGTTTCTGGGCTTTCTATTCTCTTTCATTGATCTGTTCTTTTGCCAGTACCACACTGTCTTGATTAGTGTAGCTTTATAGTAAGTCTTAAAGTCAGGTAGTGTCAGTTCTCTGACTTTGTTCTTGTCCTTCAATATTATGTTGGCTGTTCTGGGTCTTTTGCTTCTCCCCATAAACTTTAGAATTGGTTTGTTGATATGTACAAAATAACTTGCTGAGATTTTGATTGGAATTGCATTGGATCTGTAGATCGAGTTGGGAAGAACTGACATCTTGACAATATTGAGTCTTCCTATCCATGAACATGGGATATCTATTTAGTTCCTTGATTTCTGTCATCAGAGTTTTGTAGTTTTCTTCATTTAGATCTTGTCTATATTTTGTTATTTATACCTAAATATTTTATTTTTTGGTTATCCTTTAATTTTTCAGATATTGTTTTCTTTACTTCTTTGAACATATTTATAAGTTGATTTAGTCTGTCTACTAATTCTGACAGTGGGCTTTTTTTTTTTTTTTTCCTTTTTGTCTTTTTTTTGTGTCCGGCAACGGATCACAAC
>NW_007735219.1:49904-53847 GCF_000696425.1 Galeopterus variegatus | reverse complement strand
GAGCGCCGCCACGCTTCCCAAGCGGCGCACTATCCAGTGCGCCACCGGGCCGGCCCGACAGTGGGCTTCTTAAGAGACAGTTTCTGTTTACTGCCTTTTTGCTGCATATGGGCTGTATTTTCTTTTTTGTTTGCATGTCTTGTAATTTTTGGTTAAAACAAAATTTTAAACTACATGGAGTGAGCTCTGAGTTGGGTCATATTCTCCAGCCCTGGGTTTCAATGAACTGCCAGATAGTGACAATTATCTGAGTATGGGGCTTCTTGGGGAGCTCCAAACCTGTTCTGTCCCCTCCAGTGGTTGCTAAGCTGTCGTTTTTCACAGCTAGTATGGCTATCAGGCTTCTAATTTTTGTTTACCACAGAGCTGGAAAGAGGGGCATGGGAATACAGCAAGTTAAAATTTGCTGTTCTTAGCATGGTTCAGCTGCTTTTCTTAAACACTCCTTAGATTGTTGCAAACCTCTGGTTAACTTCCAGAGTTCTGAAAAAGTTGATTTTCACAATTTTTGCTACAGATGTTCTTACTTTTGTGGAGGAGTAGATTTTCTGAGGTCCTTATTCAACCATTCCAGAGTGCTTCTTCTCTACAGTGTTTTTGAGTGTATCTCTTCATATAGCTGCTTTAGGTTGCTTTAAGTATTACATTATATCTATAATATATTACATTCAGCTGGTGTTGTTTTACCAGTTTGAGTGAAATACACAAACCTTATCTCCCTGTATGTCCCTTTATTCTCCCTGTTTATATTTGTCTTAAATATTTTCTCTGGGGTCGGCCCCGTGGCGCACTCAGGAGAGTGCAGCGCTGGGAGTGCAGCGCTGGGAGCGCAGCGACGCACCCACCACGGGTTCGGATCCTATATGGGGATGGCCGGTGCGCTCACTGGCTGAGCACGGTGCGGGCGACACCAAGCCAAGGGTTGCAATCCCCTTACCGGTCACGAAAAAGACAAAAATATATATATATATTTTCTGTGCACATTTGGAGCCCTATCAGGCTGTTGAAATTTTTGCTTTAACTATCAAACATAATTTAGAAAAGCCTAGAGGAAGGGGAAAGCCTATTGTATTCATTCATATTTTTTTATTCTTTCTTCCTTCCCAGTGTTCCCAAGTTCCTTTTATTATTTTCCTTCTGTGTAGAGTACTTCTTTTTGCCTCCCCCAGCCCCCGCCCCTCATCTTTTTTCTCTCTGTTGTCCAGATTGGGTGATTTCTGTTGTTCTGTCTTCCGCTTCACTGATCCTTTCCTCTGTAACTTCCATTCTTGTTTTGAGCCTGTGCAACCTTGCTTTTTAATTTGGTTATTTTATTTTTTTAAGTTCTAAAATACGATTTGGTTCTTTTTTATATCTTCTGTTTCTTTGCTGAGACTTTCTATTTCTTGCTTAGGCTTTCTGTTTTTTTCATTTGCTTCAAGAATGTTTGTAAATGCTTCTTGTAGCATTTTTCTGATGGCTGCTCTAAAATCCTTGTCGTGCAGTTTTAACATGTCTTGGTGGTGGTGTTGTTGCTTCATTTTTTCATTCATGTTGAGATTTTCCTGGCTCCTGGTGTGGTGAGTGACTTTCAATTGGAGTCTGGATGTTTGGGCATTGTGTGTGAAACTCCGGGTCTTATTTGAACCTTCTGTTTCTACTGGCTTCTTGTGACTAGCAGGAAAAGTGGTGGTAGTGAAGGGTTCATTACTGCTCAGTGGGGGTAAAGTCCAGGTCCCCCACCTGGCCGCCTGTGTTGACCACCCAAGGTAGGAGGGTCTCCTTGTTACATGTGGGTGGAGAGGGAGTACTGGCTCCTCACATGTCCTTCACTGCCACTGAGAGTGGCGTCATTACTGCTGCATGGTGGTGGAAATCTTGACTCCACTAGGCCTCTTTTGACGCTGCCTCAGTGAGTAGGAGAGGAGAGAGATACCTCTTCACTGCTGAGTTGGGGGCAGAAGCCCATGTTTCTCTCTCCACTGACACTGGCATCTGGGCGCTCATTACTGCTGAATGGAGATGAAAGTCCCAGGTCCCTACTTGGCCTTCTCTGAAACCACCCCATTGATGGGGGGAGGGTACCTCACTACAGCCTGGCAAACGAGGAGGTGCAGACCTACCACCCAGCCGTTGCTCATGGGGGAGACCTGGGGCTGTAGTGTTTTCTGCATGTCTGGCTAGGGTAGGGTGGCTATTGTCTAGAAGTTTTCTCACTTGCTAGGCTGCCCTTTTCTTTGTCCTTTGGTTAGAGGGAGTAGGCTTTTGTTGGGGTTTTTTTGGTCTGTGCCCATTGCCATTTATGGGTTGCAGACTTCTCCAGCTGCAAGTCTGGGATAATGAGGCAAAAAGAAAGCCCACAGAAGGCACTACTGTGTCATTCCATGAATGCTGAGGTCCCTCACCAGTCTGCCTTCTTTTCCCCACTTTAGGGCCTTTTCATATTTGTTTTGTATGTAATATCCTGGGTTTTTCCTTGTGCTTAGTAGGAGGAATGCTCCATCTTACTGGAAGCAAAAGTGCAACAATGTATTTTGATATATTTTCCTCCCACTAAATACCAGAAGAGCATGATAAATTTTCTTTTGCCCTTCCCATCTGGATAGGCTTCTGGTAACTGCTAGAATCCTCAGTTTACATCTGACACCCCTGTGTTTACAGATGGATGGGTGTAAGAGCTTTTTGCTCAGTTTCTTTGGCATTTGTCTGTGATTTTTGTCATTCATCCATTCAAACCTGTTGTGCTAGGTCTGATGAAGCCTGGGAAGATTCCTTCTGGGAGTTTATGTGCAGTGTCTACATGATCTTGCTTGGTCTTATTTGTCTCCTGAGTAAGCAGGCCCTAGGAAATGAAGGAACTTTTCTAAGGTGATTCAGCCAAATGTTTACTTAAAGGTAGTGACACAACTGATTACTTCTTAGAGTACACAGTGTCTACACGATCTTGCTTGGTCTTATTTGTCTCCTGAGTAAGCAGGCCCTAGGAAATGAAGGAACTTTTCCAAGGTGATTCAGCCAAATGTTTACTTAAAGGTAGTGACACAACTGATTACTTCTTAGAGTACTTTCCTCACTGGTGATTATAGGATTTGGGTTTTGGCCAAATATGATTGAAATTGACTTGCCCCCTCACTCAGTCTTCACTCAGTACACATTTTAGTACTGTGGTGCCAGCATTGCAGATGTGCTGGTAACCAGTGCAGATGCGGCTTCTGCTCCTGTGGAGCTTGCAGACTGCTCTCATGTGGTGTTTGACTAGTAGATCAGTTGGGTAGATTGGAACGAAGGATCCAACTTCTTTTTTCCCCCAGCTTCTGTAATGGAGTCCACCTAGGTTACATTGCATTAAATAAATGTTTTAGGATGTATACGGGTACTACAGAAGGCTGAGTTTTGTAGGGTTGAGGTAATAAAATAATACAGTTATGGCCTGGAGGTTTAGTATCTTCTTTTTAGGTATTGTGAGCAAGAACCTGTAGATATAACATCTAACATAGTAAAGTTGACTGTGGCTGTCTCCATCTCCCATAGTTATGTGATGGTGATTTTCTTGTGTTCTAATATCCTAATTTACACATTCACCCAGAGTTAGAGCAGGAGACGGCACTTTCTGGCTCAGTAACATGCCGTTTTTGATCTGGTTGTTTCTAGCTTCTTCCTCCAAGTTTTTCATTTGTCACCTAACTTTAGAAAACTGTTGTAGGGGCTGGCCCGGTGGCGCACTGCTACATTGCGCCGCTTGAGAGCGCGGCGGCGCTCCCGCCGAGGGTTCGGATCCCACATACAGACCGGTTCCCGCTCACTGGCTGAGTGAGGTGCGGGCGCAACACCGANGGTCCCGGTCCGGTACGGGCGCGACACGGAGGGTTGCGATCCGTTGCCAGACTGAAAAAAGACAAAGGAAAAAAAAAAAAAAGAAAACTGTTGTAGTTGATTTAAAAGAGCCTGAGGCAGCAGAAAGATA
>NW_007735219.1:40932-49299 GCF_000696425.1 Galeopterus variegatus | reverse complement strand
AAAAAAAAAAAAAGAAAACTGTTGTAGTTGATTTAAAAGAGCCTGAGGCAGCAGAAAGATAGTTAAGCTAGGAGTCAAAAGACGTGGGCTTCCAGGTGTGGCTTAGCCAGTCTTCGTGAGCACCGTGGCCAAGGCAGTCTCTCTAAGCCTTGGTTTCCTCATCAGTGAAATGGTGGTACACCTGCTCTGGTTATCAGAGTGGTAATAAGTGACATAGAACATATGGAAGGACCTTACAAATTAAATACCACTATGTAGAATGGTGGTGGTTAGGGCCCTTAGAGTCCTGAAGTTACTAATGTTGTGGGGTTCTTTGACAATGAGCAGTTATAGAAGGGATCATCTGAAAATATAATGCTGCTTTAATAAGGAACAGAACTTGCTTTAATGAGTTGTTTGGAATTGTTTTCTCAGAATAACTTGAGTGAATAGGGGGAAAAAAGGTAGCTAAGATCCTGTATCTTGTTCTTTCTGACCCATGATGTAAATGAACCATCACCACAATACAGTCAGGAGCAAGACTGAGTTGCTTTGGAATTCCTCTGTGACTATTGGTGTATAACACCAAATGACATACAGAAACCATCTTGATTCTTTTTGGAATCAGGTGGGAATACAAGGTACATGACTAAGTTATACGGTGTCCAGAAACTAACATCACTGTGCAGGTGATGATTTTATTTTATCTTGAAAGTATTGTGCTTTGTAGAGGTTAGCAGTATTAAAGCAGCATTATTCTAGGAAATGGGAGACTTCCATGCATTTCAGGTGGAAAAGATGTCCTTTGAGGATAACTGAGAGGTCATTTCTTTGTCTATAATTTTGTTTGTGAAGCCAGTCTTGAATTTGAAGGAGGAATTAATCTATGTGGTACCAGACTCTAGTGAAGACACTGCCATTGTATTTATCTGAATGTTTTCCTCAGAATTTCTTTAAAAACTATTTTGCATTTTTTATAAGTATGGATTTAAAGTTAAAGTTATGTGAATGCTAAATCTTAAATCTTGGAATATTTGGCAATTTTAAAATATTCTCCCTGTTTATCACTCTCCCTCTTTTCCCTAAGTACACGTATTCTCTCTCATGCACACACATACTTTTCTGTGTTTGTGTTATCCAGTCCTGCTTATGTGAAGGCTCTTCATCTTTCCCTTGGAAATAAAATTTTGATTCCTCATAAGATAGGAGCAGACCAATAAATGTTTATTTACATGTGTTTGAGATTGTTTTTTAGTACCACAGAAGAGTAATGATATAATGCTTTCTACTGACAGAAACCAAATGTATCTTGAAATACTTGTAGAATGATTTAAGGATGAATTTAAATTTCTTGAAGTAATTCAGAACACTATAGCAAAGCTTTCCTTAGCTGTATAGTGCACATAGGAATCCTGGTAGATGTAAAATCTCTGACAGCTCACAAGAATCTATATGCTGAATACTATTTAGTGTTTTCAAGTTTCTGCCCTTCGTATGTCATTTAAATGCTATGTCTAGTATAGACAGTACTGATGAGACTCAGTATAATCCCTAATATTTTTTGTTTGTTTATAGTGATTCTTGTGAGCTGTTAACTAAGAACTTGTTGTGAGTTTTTGGTGTTGGAAAACCAAGACTGGGAGAACTTGTTGGATCCTTAGGCACTTAAACATTTACTGTGCATTAGCTGCTGAACATGGAAGTACAAGTGAGACTCAGTATCAGCCCTTGAGAATCTATTCCATTGGGGAGATGGACATGCTGTGTGGCCAGGGACCTAAAGAGGCAAGGTACCAGATAAACATTTACTGTGCATTAGCTGCTGAACATGGAAGTACAAGTGAGACTCAGTATCAGCCCTCGAGAATCTATTCCACTGGGGAGATGGACATGCTGTGTGGCCAGGGACCTAAAGAGGCAAGGTACCAGACAGTGAGGAGGGGAATGTGTTAAAAGTAAAAAGGTGGAAAAATAATACACCATGATACAGCTAATTTTTTAAAAGAAAGCTGGAGTGGTTATATTAATAGCAGACAGATCAGAGCGCAGAATATTGCTATGGATAAAGAAAGATTTTTCATAACAATAAAGGGGTCAGTTCTTCAAGAGGCCATAATAATCCTTAACATTATGAAGAGAATAACAGAGTTTTGAAATATATGAAACAAACACTGATAACTGGAAGGAAAAATGGATATATCTGTAAGGATAGTCAGTAATTTCATTGCTCCACACTTCGTAATTGATAGAACAAGTCGGCTGAAAATCAATAAGGATACAGAAGACTTGAACAGCGTTTCAACCAGCTGGAGCTAATCAACAGTTGCAGGACACTCCATCCAAGGACAGGAGAGCATCTTTTTGAGTACAAACACATTTACTAAGATAGAGCATATTCTGGGCCATAAAACCAGCCTTCAATTTAAAATTTATTTAATTCATACAAAATATGTTCTCTGACTACACTGGAATTAAGAATAATTCCAATAATAGAAGTATCTTTGGAAAAGTTCTGAATATTTAGTAACTAAATAACATGCTTCTAGATTCCATGGATCAAAGAAGAAATCAAAAGGGAAATTGGAAAGTATTTAGAACTGAGAGAAGATGAAAAACACATCCAAATTTGTGGTATGTTGCTAAAAATACTTACCTAGGGAGAAATTTATAGAACTAAACACTTTTACTAGAAGAGAATATGGTAAATCAGTAATCTGAGCTTCCAGCTCAAGACACTAGAAAAAGAAAAGCAAATTAAAATCAAAGTAAACATAAGAAAGGAAATAATAAAGGTGAAAGCATAAATCAATGAAATAGAAAACAAACAAAAAACCGTAGAGAAAAGCAATGAAAGCCAAAAGCTGGTTCTGTGAGAAAATCAATAAAGTTGATAAACCTTTATCTAGACTGACTGGTCAGGAAAAAAAGAAGACACAAATTACCAGTATCAGAATGAGAGAGTGACATCACCAGAAATTCTACAGCTGTTAAAAGGATAATGAGGGAATGTTATAACAACTTATGCCAATAAATTCCACAACTTAGATGAAATGGACAACTGTTTTGAAAGACACAAACTAACAAAGCCTACTCAAGAACTAGATATAACCTGAATAGCCTTTTATCTATTGACAAAATTAAATTTAAAATTGAAAACTTTTCCATAAAGTAAATTCTCTGGTTGGTGAATTATACCAAACATTTAAGAAAGAGTAATCCTAATTCTATATAAACTCTTCTAGAAAATTCAAGAACTAGGGTACATCAAAAAATTCATGGAAAAATAAAATTAAAAGATATACAAATCTTTCCAAGAACTTTTTGAGGATCTCTCCTACTTTCCAACTCATTCTGTGAGGCAGTACCTTGATACCAAAACCAGATACAGATGTACAAGAAAACTATAGACCACTATTCTTCATGAACATAAATGTAAAAATTCTAAGTAATCTTTTAGCAAACTGAATCCAACAACATATAAAAGGATAATACGTCATGACCATTTGGAGTTTATCCCAAGAGTGCAAGGTTGGTTTAACATTTTTTTTAAAATAAAAAAATAAAAATTCACCAAACTAGAAAAGAAAAACCATATCATTATCTCAGTAGACTCAGACAGCATGTGACAAAATCCAACTTCTATTCCTGATGAAAACTTTAAGGAAACGAGGAATAGAAGGGAAATTCCTCATCTGCTAAAGGGGATCTATGAAAAACCTGCAGCTAACATCACACATAATGGTGAAAGACTAATTGCTTTTCCCCTAAAATCAGGAACAAGATGAGTATGTCTCTTCTTCCTACTTCTATTCAGCATTGTACTGGAGGTTCTAGACAGTGTAGTTTAAAAAAAAAAAAAAAGGAAAAGAAAGCAGACCTCATTTGCAGATGGCATCATCATTTATGTAGAAAATCTGGTGAAATCTACAAAAATGCTATTAGGACTGATCAGTTTAGCAAGGTTGCAGGATACAAGATTAATATACAAAAATTAATTGTATTTCTGTATTCTATAAACAAACAATTGGAAATTGAAAACAAAACCATTCAAATAGCATCAAAGTAAGTGACAATTTAGGAATATATCTAAGAAAAGATTTGTGAGACCTGTACACTGAAAACTACAAAATATTGCTGAGAGAAATTAAGACCTGAATTAATGGACAAAGATAACTATATTCATGGTGTGAAGGACTCATATTGATGACATCATTTGTCCACAAATTGGTTTATAGAATTGACACCATGCCTGTCAAAATCTCAGCTGACTTTTTTAGAAGTGGATAAGCTGATTCTAAAATCATATGGAAATGAAAAGAACCTTAGAACAGCTAAAACAACTTTGAAAAAGAGCAAAGTTGTTGGTCTAACAGTACCTGAATTCAAAGCTTATTATAAAGCGGCAGCAATTGTGATAATGTGGTATTGGGATAAAGATACAAAAGTAGATCAGTGGAATGGAATAGAGAGTCCAAAAATAGATCCACATAAATCTGGAGAACTGATTTACAACAAAGCTGTAAAGGCAGTTCAATGGAAAAAGGATAGGATAGTCTTTCAACAAATGATGCTGGAATAATTGGATGTTCATATGACATCAAAAGTACAATTCTTAAGAGAAAAAATTGGTGAGTTGGACTTAATCAAAATTAAAAACCGCTCTTCAGAAGACATTATTAAGAGAGTGAAAGGAAGAGGCACAAATTAGAAGAAAGTATTTGTAAACCATGTGTCTGATAAAGGTTTTGTACTCAATACAGAAAGAATTATCAAAATTTAGTAAACAGCCCAGTTAAAAAATTGGCAAAAGATTACAGACCCTTTACCACAGAATATATATGGATAGCAAATAAGCACATAACAGGATGCTCAACACCATTTGTCATTAGGGAAATGCAAGTTAAAACCACCATGAAATACACCTGCACACCTTTTATAATGGATTATCTCAAAGTGACTGACAGTACCAAGTGTTGGTAAAAATGTGGATGAACTGGAACTCTCATGCACTGCTCACGGGAATGTCATATGGTATAATCACTCTGGAAAAGTACTATATGATCCAGCCATTCCACTCTTGTGTATTTACCAAGGGAAGAGAAGGCATATGCCTGTACAGAGGTCTGTACATGAATATTCATAGCAGCTTTATCTCTGACAGCTAAAAACTGCAAACAACGCAGAAGTCCATTAGCTAGTAGAAAGATAAAGTGTAATTTATTCGTACAATGGAGTATTACTCTGCAATGAAGAAGAATGGACTATTGATATACAGTATAACATGGATGAATCTCCAAAACCTTGTGCTGAGCAAAAGAAGTCAGACAAAAAAAGAATACATGCTCTTTGATTCCACTTACATGAAATTCTAGAAAAGATGAAACTGGATATACAGTATAACATGGATGAATCTCCAAAACCTTGTGCTGAGCAAAAGAAGTCAGACAAGAAAAGAATACATGCTCTTTGATTCCACTTACATGAAATTCTAGAAAAGATGAAACTATGGTGACAGAAAGCAGACAGTGGTTGCATGGAGCTGGAAACAGAAATTACAAAGGGGCACAAGGAAACATTTGGCAGTGGTAAATATGTTCCTTGTCTTGGTTGTGCTAATGCTTATATGGGCTATACGTATATCAGAACTTATGAAATTGTCCACTCTAAATACGTACAGTTTCTTGTATCTCAGTTATACCTCCATAAAGCTGTGAAAAATTTTACTTATGTTCTGTTCATGTTTTCTCCACTAGACGTTAGCAGAAAATAGGGGCTGTATGATTTTTGAATTAATGTCTAATGTATTCCCTCAGGGCACAGTCTTTTGCTGAGCGCCTGCGTCTGGGAATCGCGGTTATTCATGGAGAAGCACAGGATGCTGAGTCGGACTTGGTGGATGGACGGCATTCCCCACCCATGGTCAGGAGTGTAGCTGCCATCCACCCCAGCCTGGAGATCCCCAGTAAGTGTGCTGGTGCCTCCTTGCTGTTTTTCTCTGGTTTTAAGCCTGACTAAATCATTGTGTTATTTTAAGATGTGAACTCCCTCTTCTTTTTTTAAGTTGGCAAAAGCTGATTAACTGCTTTTCCTGCTTTTCCTGGCCAGATTGTAATGTATCCATCCACTTTTGATGACTTTGAATTGTAGAACCATTTAGAAGCAGTCAGTCCTGTCACTGCAAGACTTGCAAAAATGTTCAAACTAGACTCAGTTATGTCATTTCAGGGAACTTGATTCATTCATTCATTCAGAAGTATATCCTAGAGTGTAGTTTAACATTAGCAAAGATCTTTTTTATGCACAAAGTTATTCACTACAGGGTTATTTTTAATGCAAAATATTGGGAAGGTTTAAATGGTTTACCAGAGGGTAGGGCTTAAGTAAATTATGTTGTATCAATACAGCTAATAATGCAGCCTTTTGAAATAATAAAGACTATCTGGAAATGAGAAAAATCTATGAAATATATGTGAATAAGGCAGAATATAAGATTATATACCTACCTTTCTTATCAGTTTTGGCTGCTATAACAAAATACCTTAGACTGGATAATTTATAAACAACAATAAATTATGAGAAATTTATTGCTCATAGTTCTGGAAGCCGAGAATTATGAAGTCGAGGCGCCAGCAGATTCATTGTCTGGTGAGGGCCTCTTACTCACAGATGGTACCTTTTTGATGTGTCCTCACATGGTAGAAGAGGGTGGAAAGCTCCCCCAAGCCTCTTTTATAAGGGCGTTAATCCTGTACATGAGGGCAGAGCCCTCATCACTTAATCGCTTTCTGAAGGCATCACCTCTTAATACCACCACAATGGTTTCAACATGAATTTGGAGGAATGTAAATATTCAGAACATAAGCATCCCACTCTGGCCCCCCAAAATTCATGTCCATCTCATAGACAAAATATGTTCATTTCATCCCAGTAGCCCCCAAAGTCTTAACTCCAGTGAAGTCTTAATTCCAGCATTAACTCAGGAGTCTAAAGTCCAGAGTCTCATCTGAATATCTTCTGAATCAGATATGGGTGAGACTCAAGGTAGGATTCTCCCTGAGGCAAATTTCTCTCCAGCTGTAAGCTTGTAAAATCAAACTAGTTATGTGTTTTCAAAATACAATGGTGGAACAGGTATAGGATACACATTCCCATTCCAAAAGGGGGAAATAGGAAGGAAGAAAGGACAGGTCCTGACCAAGTTCAAAACCCAACAGGTCAAACAATGTTACATCTAAAGGCTCCAGAATAATCTTCTTTGACTTGAAGTCCCACCTTCCAGATACACTTAGGGCAGGGGTTGGGTCCACAAGGCTGTGGGAAGCCCTACTCCTATGGCTTTGCTGGGTGTAGTTCATGCAACAGCTCTCATGTGTTGGTGTTGCCTGTCTGTGTCACTGGCTGGAGTTGTATACTGGTGGCTCTACTGGTCTGTAGTCTCAGGGTCAGCCCAGCCCACATGGCTGTACTGGGCATTGCCCTAGTGGGGGCTTTCTTTGGTGGCCCTGCCCCTGTAGCAGTTCTCTGCCTGGGACCTGAGGCTCTCTGGGGCATCCTTTGAAATTTAGGTGGAGATAGCCATGCCCTCAAAGCTCGATCACTCTGCACTTGTGAAGATGGCACTGTGCAGACACCACCATGGTTTACTGCCTGTGCCTTCTAGAGATGTGACCCAAGCCACACCTGAGCCTGCTTTGAGCCACAGCTGGGGCAGCCAAGGAATGCTGCACTGGAGTGTGGGAAACACAGTCTTGAAATTATTCTGTCCCCAAGGCCCTGGCATTCTGGGCCTGTGATGGGGGACCTGAGCCTGCTTTGAGCCACAGCTGGGGCAGCCAAGGAATGCTGCACTGGAGTGTGGGAAGCACAGCCTTGAAATTATTCTGTCCCCAAGGCCCTGGCATTCTGGGCCTGTGATGGGGGGGGCAGCAGCTGAGGTCTCAGAAATGTCTTCAGGGTCATTCCTCCATTGTCTTGGTGAATAGCATCTGGCTTCCTTATATCCATATTAATCTCCTTATCAAACATTTGCTTGTCCACATTCATGGTTTTTTCTCCTGAACAGGCTTTTGCGTTCTTTACAACATGCAGGCTGATAATTTTCAAAATCTTTTAAGTTCTGCTTCCCTTTTGCTTATAAATTCCGTCTTTAATTCATTCCTCTCCTCACATTTTACTATAAGCAGTCAAGAGAAGCCACACTGCATCCTCAATACTTTGCTTATAGATTTCTTCCACCAAATGTCCTGTTTCATTGCTATTAAGTTCTGTCTTTCACAAAACACTAGGACACAAACACAATTCAGCCAAACTCTGCCACTTTATTTTATTTTATTTTTTTTCCTTTTTGTCTTTTTTCGTGTCCAGCAACGGATCGCAACCCTCAGTGTC
>NW_007735219.1:27403-39962 GCF_000696425.1 Galeopterus variegatus | reverse complement strand
TTTTTTTTTTTTTTTTTTTTGTCTTTTTTCGGGACCGGCAACGGGATCGCAACCCTCGGTGTTGCTCCCACACCTCGCTCAGCCAGTGAGCGGGAACCGGTCTGTATGTGGGATCCGAACCCTCGGCGGGAGCGCCACCACACTCCCAAGCAGCGCACTGTAGCAGTGCGCCACCGGGCCGGCCCTCTTTGCCACTTTATAACAAGGATCACCTTTCCTCCAGTTTCCAATAACATGTTCCCTGTTCTCATCAGAATTGTTCATATTTTTACCAACATTCTCATCACAACCACTTGAGTAATCTCTAGGAAGATTGATGCTTTCTCTACAGCTCTTCTCTTCTTCTGAATCCTCACTAGTCACCCTTTACAGTCTGTTCATGGCAGTGTAGGCTTTTTCTAGCTTTCTCCTCTTCCAGCCTCTGCCTTTTACCTAGTTCCAAAGCCACTTCCACATTTTGAGATACTTGTTACAGCAATACTCCACTTCTCACTACCACTTTCTGTCTTAGTCCATTCAGGCTGCTATAGCAAATACCCTAGACTGGGTAATTTATAAATAACAGAAATTTATTGCTTACAGTTCTGGAGCCTGGAAAGTCCCAAGATCAAGGCTCCAGGAGATTTGATGTCTGGTGAGGGCTCACCCTCAGCTTCTTAATTGTGCCTTGTTGCTGTGTCCTCACATGGCAGAAGAGTCAAGGCAGCTCCCTCCAACCTCTTTGTAAGAGCACTAATCCCATACAGGAGGGCAGAGTCCTTGTCATCTCCCAAAAGGCTTTGCCTCAATACTATCACATTGGGTATTAGGTTCCAATTTGGAGGGGACACCAACTTTCAGACCATAGCACTATCTTTGTGCAAGGACCGGGAGAAAATATGAGGAATGAAAGAAGTTGTGATAGAGTTACCATTAATTTGTTTTTACTTTCAAGAAACTTCTCTCTTTCTTTAATAACATCCTTTCAATTAAAAAATATACTATCTTTGTTTGAATTTGTTGGGGAGGAAAAACTTTCCCTCTACCCTTTTAAGTTCAGTGTTCGGTGGCCAACAAATTAAACTGACAAAAGACATATTAGCAAGAGGAAAGACAGATTTTAATCACAGCCATATGAGTTCACAAAAATGTGACTCAAAAAGGTGGCTTGGGGCTGGCCAGTTGGCTTAGTTGGTTAGAGCATGGTGTTATAACACAAGTGTCAAAGCATTCAGATCTCCCTACTGTCCAGCTACCAAAAAAAAAAAAAAACAAACCAGTGGCTGGAATTTGGGGCTTATAGGGAAGGGGATGGGCAGAAAGGCACTTAGGGGAACACAGATGGCTTCATAATAGGGGAAGTGGGGAGGAGGGAAAGAGCGTTTATGGAAGTAGGCCCTGAGGAGCATAGATGGGAGACTTGATTGTTTTGTGACAGTGTCTGTTTAGGTGTGCTGCCGACTTCTGGTTATTCTTGGGGAGGGGATTTTATGACAATTGAGTTCTTCTGATTTTGGACATATAAGAGATTTTAGGAACTCTAATGCTTTCAGCTCAAAATAATTTTTTGGTTATCGGGTTGTATTCTGGCCTTGGTTTCACAGATTCTAAATATATATATATATATTTTTTTTTTTTTTGCATATTTGGTGATTTGACACCTTAGATATAATGCTTGTTTTAAGTTAGTAGCAAATGATGTATGAAGGGGAAAGGAGGCATTATTCCTATAGCATCTCAAATGTAAAGATTTTGATATTTAGAATTAGATTTTAAAAATAATTTTGTATTTTCTTTCTTAAAAAATTTTTTGGTGGCTGGACAGTACGGCGATCCGAACCCTTGACCTTGGTGGTGTTATAATACCACACTCCAACAAAGTGAGCTAACCAGCCAGCCTGCGTATCTTCTGATTCTTTATAGGTGAAAAAAATGCCAACTAGAAAAGAAAACAATGAAAAATGCTTTTTCAGAATATAAGCACATTATATAATCATTCAAAACCTTATAATGCATAAAAGTTAGAAGAAAATAACAATTAGTGCTTAATCCCACTTTTGAAAGACAAACCACTTGTATAGTTTGGTGAGCCTCCTTCTGTTTGTTTTTCCATTTTCTCGTAGTGATCCACACTGAATACATAACTGTGCATATTGCTGCCGTCTCCAGCACAACATGTCTTTTCCCAAGCCATTAAGAACTTTTGTAAACAGCATTTTTATTGGTTGCCTAACATCCCATTTGATGAATGTGACTTAGATTGTCCAACCACAGCCTAAATTTGGGTTTTTATGCTTTCTTTGTTCTTTGCCCATATAATGTGGCAGTGAACATAACTGGGTGAAAAAAAAAACTTTTTCTGTACTTTGGCCTATTTTAGGTTTCTAAAACTGAGATCAATGAGTTGAAAGGTATGAATATTTATAAGGCTTTTCGTCAAATTAATTTCCTAAAGGGCTATCCATTATACTATTTCACTGGCACTGAGGCCGAGTGTCCTGCGAACAAATGTTAAAAATGTAAAAAATCACTTTAGTTCTGGAATTTATCTTGCTTTATTCTGTTTTTCTTTTTGTTCCTCTTCCTGACACCAACCTGGGCTCACACATTACCTTTCATTGACTTATGTCTTCTTCAGTCTCTCTTAACCTAGAGCAATTTGGAGGGTGGGGTGGATTTTGTCTCCTGGACGGCATTTGGAAATGTCTGGAGACATTTTTGATTGTCACAATTGAGGGGGTTCTGCTGGCATCTAGTGAACAGAGGCCAAGGGTGCTGCTGAACATCTTAAATTACACAGGACAGCCCCGCAGCAAAACCTGTCTGCCCGATGTCAGTGGTGCAAGGTCTAGAACAGTCCTTCTACTAGTTCTGTTTATTGACATTGACTTTTTTAAAAAAGTTGAAGTCAAAGTCACCTAACATAGAATTAACCATTTTAATTCTTTATTTTTGTGTGTGTTTGTGTGTGTGGCTGGCCCGAGTGGGGATCTGAAGAATTAACCATTTTAAAATGTGAAAAATTCAGTGACATTTTGTATTTCCATAACATTGTTCAACTACCATTTCTTTTTAGTTTCAAAAGTTTTCTTCACCCTAGAACATCCTGTACCCATTAAGAAATCCCTCCCCACACCTGCATCCCCCAATCCCTGGCAACCACTAATCTACTTTCTGTCTCTATGAATTTGCCTATTTTGGACATTTCTTAGAAATAGAATAATACACTACGTGGGCTTTTGTGTCTGGCTTCTCTCACTCAGTGTAGTGTTTTCGAGGTTCATCCATGTTAGCATGTGGCCGTACTTCATCCCTTTTGATGGCTGAATAATATTCCATTGTGGCTATATCACACTTTGTTTATCTATTCACCAGTTGATAGAAATTTGGATTGTTTCCACCTTTTGGCTGTAATGCTGCTTTATGTATTCATGTACAAGTTTCTTTGTGGACATATGATTTCATTTCTGTTGGTATAAACCTAGGATTGGAATTGCTTGGTCCTGTGGTAATTCTGTGTGACCTTTTTGAGGACCTGCTGTATTCTACAGTAGTTGTTCCAATTACTACACATCCTCATCTATACTTATTTTCTGATTTTTTAAAATTGTAGCCCTCTTAGTGGGTATGAAATGGCATCTCATTGTGGTTTTGATTTGCATTTCCCTGATGACCAAGGATGCTGAGCATTTTTTCATGTGCTTGTGGGCCATTTGTATATCTTCTTTAGAGAAATGTCCATTTCAAACTGGTTATTTGGGGCTGGCCCGATGGCGCACTGCTACAGTACGCCGCTTGGGAGTGCGGCGGCGCTCCCGCTGAGGGTTCGGATCCCACATACAGACCGGTTCCCACTCACTGGCTGAGCGAGGTGCGGGCGCAATGCCGAGGGTTGCGATCCCGTTGCCGGTCCCGGTCCGGTGCGGGCGCGACACTGAGGGTTGCGATCCGTTGCCGGACACGAAAAAAGACAACAACAAAAAAAAAAAACCTGGTTACTTGTCTTTTTATTATTGTGTTGTAAGAATTCTTCATATATTTTGGGTATCTTATCAAATTCATAATAAGCAAATATGTCCTCCCATTCTGTAGGTTGTCTTTTCACTTTCTTTTTTTATTTTTTGGTGGCTGGCCAGTACAGGGATTGAACCTTGGATCTTGGTGATATCAGCATCATGTTCTAACCAGATGAGCTAACCATCTAGCCTCACTTTCTTCATAGTGTCTTTTGGCACAAAACGTTTTACTTTTGATTCAGTACAATTTTTTTTTTTTAATTTGTTGTTTGTCTTTTGGAGTAACATCTAAGAATACTGTTTTCTTTAATTTCTTTTAACAACATTGTAGAGTTTTCACAAGTCTTTCACCTTCTTGGTTAAATTCATTTCTAGGTGTTTTATTTTTTATTTATTTATTTATTTATTTTGTCTTTTGTCTTTTTTCCGTGTCCGGCAACGGATCGCAACCCTCAGTGTTGCCCCCGTACCGGACCGGGGACCGGCAACGGGATCGCAACCCTCGGTGTTGCTCCCGTGCCTCGCTCAGCCAGTGAGCGGGAACCGGTCTGTATGTGGGATCCGAACCCTCGGGCAGGAGCGCCGCCACGCTTCCCAAGCGGCGAACTATCCAGTGCGCCACCGGGCCGGCCCGTAGGTGTTTTATTTTTTGGAGGCTTTTGTAAACGTAGTTGCTTTCTTAACTTCCTCTTTGGATTATTTATTGCTGGTGTGTAGAAAAAACAATTTTTGTGTGTTGACCTTGTACTCTGCAACTTTGCTGAATTCATGTATTAGCCTTGGTAGTTTTTTGGTGGATTCTTTGGGATTTTCTATATGTGGGATCATGTCATCTGCTGATAGAGATAGTTTTACATCTTTCTTTCTTTTTTTTTTTTTTTTTTCCTTTTTGTCTTTTCTCGTGACTGGTAACAGGATTGCAACCCTTGGTGTCGTGCCCGTACCGCGACTGGCAACGGGATCGCAACCCTCGGTGTCGCACCCGCACCGTGCTCAACCAGTGAGCGGACCGGTCTCTATATGAGATCCGAACCCTCGGCGGGAGCGCCACCGTGCTCCCAAGCGCCGCACTCTACCGAGTGCACCACCGGGCCGGCCCTACGTCTTTCTTTCTGATCTGGATGCCTTTTCTTTATTTTTCTTTCCTGACTCCCCACGCTAGCACATCAGTGGATAGCAGTGATGCAAGTGGGCATCTTTGTCTTGTTCCTGACAAAGGGGAAAGCTCTCAGCCTGTCACCATTAGGTATCATAGTTGCCCTCTATCACATTGAGGAAGTTCCCTTCTATTCCTAGTTTCTTGGCTGTTTTTATCGTTAGACATTAACTTCCTAAAGGCTTTGTTTTACTTTTTAATACAGAAATTTTGGTGTGTGTTTTTTATTCTAACCAGTGCTGATTCCTAAAGAAAAGCCCCCAATCACAGTTGTTGGCGATGTTGGAGGAAGAATCGCCATCATTGTGGTATGTAGAGTTCTTTATTATTATTAATTTTAGTATTTGCCATTGTTATTCTGTTGGCTTATTTGTTATATGGATGTAAAAGGCCAAGGGATAGGGATATGGCTAGGTAAGTCTTAGTTAAGTTGGTGACTTGCTAAATGTTTACTTTGGCCCACAAATTGAAGAATGCTCTTATTGGTAAAAAATTGCCAACTTCTTAGTTAACTAAATATTGTGTAGCTGTTTATCATAACATGGGAAATTGTTTTGTTAAAAGTAGGGTATGAAGTTGATTTTACTGTTCAAAACATATCCTTTCACATGTCATAAAACCAGTGCACAAGAAGAGTAAACAATGCCTGTATAGTTTAAAGAATGGAATGAACACCTGGGAACCCACTGCTCCACTTGAGAGAGAGAACGTTGCCAGGTACCCTTGAAGCCTCCTCTGGGCTTGCCCTGGTCTCCTTCTCTCTTGCCCCAGAGGTGGTCACTAACCTGAGAGTTGTCTATTCATACCCTTATCTTTACACTCTACCATAAGTATATGTTCCCTTAATTGCTGTTTTGTTTTCATTGTTTTTGGCATTTGTATAAAAGACATCTTCGTGAACTTCCTGACTTTTTTGTTCAATACTGTTATTGAGGTCCACCCGTACGGTGACTTGTAGTTGAATGTCACTCTCTCACTGTTGTGTGGCATTCTCCAATGTAACCATCACACAACTGATTATCTGTTCTCCGAGCACTGAACATCAAGATTTTTTCTGTTTCTAAATAATGCTTCTTTGAACACACTTAACATTTATCTTCTGCTGCATCCATGCAAGAGTTTCTAAGAGCCTGGAAGTGGAGTTGTTGGGTCCCCACCCAATCCCCAGCTCCTGGTGTCTTCATCCATTTGTGCTGCTGTAACAGAATACCTGAGACTGGGTAATTGATAAAGAACAGAAAATTATTCTCTCACAGTTCTAGAGGCTGGCACTCTAAGATAAAGGTGCCAGCATTCGGTGTGGTGAGAGCCTTCTTGCTGAGTCCTCACGTGGCGGAGGCAGAAGGGCAAAAGGAGACAAACTGCGTCCTCACACGGCAGGAGAGCAGAAGAGAGAGAACCCACACCCACAGGCCTTTTTATGGCGACATCAATCCACTCATGAAGGCGGTGCCCTCCTGACCCGAACTCTTCCCATCAGGCCCCACCTCCTGACACTGTCGCTCTGGGGAGTAAGTTTCTAACACATGAAGTTTGGAGACAGAAAGGCATTCAGACCAGAGCACCTGGCAACCACTGATCTGCCCTCTGTCTCTATAATTGTTATTTCAAGAATGTTGTATAAATGTAATAGTATGTAATCTTTTGAGATTGATTTTTATTTTGCTTAACATGATTCTCTTGATCCATCCAATTTGTTTTGTATATTAATATTTTATTCCTTTTTATTGCTGAGCTGTATACCATGGTATGTAGATACCATTTAACTGTTGAAGGACATTTGGATTGTTTTCAGTTTGCAGCTATTACACATAAACTGCTATGCACATTCATGTCTGGATTTTTGTGTGAACAAAGTTTTAATTTCTCTGGGATAAATGCCCAAAGTGCAGTTGTTGGTTTGCATGGTAATTGCAAGTTTAATCTTATAAGAAACTGTTAAACTGTTTTCCAAAGTGGTTGTACCATTTTACCAGTAGCACTTTTAAGCTAATATATGTATCTTTTTATTATAATAATATCAGTGTATATTTGAAGAGTAATATATGTATGTAACATAAATATGCGAATATTTATTTAACTCTAGACAGTGTTTGATACCATTATGGGTTTAAAATAATTCTGGGAGCCTGGGAATCTGGTCTTTAGGTACAAACCACTGGACTGGATTGTTTTTAATTAAAAATCATTATTAATTAGTCATTATTATTAATCCTCATTGTTTTTCCCAAAGTAAGAACATACGTAAAAAGCATATTTCCTGTATGCTCAGTGGAGAAATTTTGGAAAATAAGGAAAAGTAGTAAGAAGAAAAGGGGAAAGAGCCACCAATAGTTCCATTACACAGAGTCAAAAGCATCCTCTTAACAATTTTTCTATGCATTTAAAAAACAATTATTCTGCAAACATTTCTGGAGCCACCTGAACTGTGCGGGCACAATTCTGACCAGTTGGGGTACAGAGATGGAAAGAGTGTCTCCCCCAGGGAGCCTGGAGTATGGTGGGAGACAGCCAACAATTTTTCTATGCATTTAAAAAACAATTATTCTGCAAACATTTCTGGAGCCACCTGAACCGTGCGGGCACAATTCTGACCAGTTGGGGTACAGAGATGGAAAGAGTGTCTCCCCCAGGGAGCCTGGAGTATGGTGGGAGACAGCTCTGTAAGGCGCAAGTGCTGTGCAGGAGGGACGTGTGGGGGCATGGTGACGGGGACAGGGGACCATGCCATCTGCACATTAAAACTGAACAGCAAATTGGTTACAGTAAATTTAGACAGACCTTTTCTTTTTCGCAGTTGTCTAACCCATCTTTGCAAAAGTGTTCATGAGCCTTTTGCTCCACCTATGATTTGGCAGGATGACATCATTGATGACGTTGACAGCTTTCTTGCTGCAGCAGAGACACTGAAGGAGAGAGGTGCATACAAGATCTTCGTGATGGCAACTCATGGCTTGTTATCTTCTGACGCACCCCGGCTGATTGAAGAGTCTGCCATTGACGAGGTAACAGGCCTGCCATGTGTGGGCACACCCTAGTCCTCAATAACAGAGAGTAGGTGCAAAAGTGAGCTCTTTCGTAGTTAAGAATGGATTAAGAATGGGTTATATTTGCATTTTGTTGAATGTAAGCCTCTATCTCTACCACTTTTTCAAAAATAAAAGCTGTATTGAGATGTAATTCACATGCTATACAATTCACCCACTGAAAGTATGCAATTCAGTGGTTTTAGAATGTCCAGAGTTGTGCAGTCATTACCACAGTTGATTTTAAAACATCTTCATCTCCCCCAAAAGAAATCCCATATGTATTAGCAGTCACTGCATTTTCTCTCAGTCCCTCCAGCCTCTGGCAATCACTGATCTCTTTTCTATCTGTATGGATTTACCTATTCTGGACATTTCATATAAATGAGATCATACAATATGTGATCTTTTGTGACTGACTTCTTTCACTTAAGCATAGTATTGTCAAGGTTCATTCATGTTGCAGCATGGATCAATACTTCGTTCCTTTTTATGACCAAATAAAATTCTGCTGTATGGATATACCACATTTTGTCTCTCTCTCCATAAAATTGATGGAAATTTGGGTTGTTTCCACTTTGTAACTATTATGAATAATGCTGCTGTGAACATCTCGTGTATTAGTTTTTGTGTGGACGTGTGTTTTCAGTTATCTTGGTTATATACCTAGGAAGAGAGTAGTTGGGTTACATAGTAACGCTATGTTTAACCTTTTGAGAAAATGCCAGACTCTTTTACAAAGCAGCTGAACCATTTTACATTCTCACCAGCAGTGATTGGGGGTTACAGTTTCTACACATTCTCACCAGCACTTATTATCTTTTTGGCTATAGTTGTCCTAGTGGGTGTGAGCTTATCAAATTTTAACTTAAGAAACACAGGTAGCTAATGTTGTCTGGAAATGTTGAAGGTAGGGTAGACCTGCTGTCCTGTCAGAACCTTGGGGGCCGGCCTGTGGCTCACTCGGTAGAGTGCGGTGCTGATAACACCAAGGCCACGGGTTCGGATCCTATATAGGGATGGCCGGTTTGCTCACTGGCTGAGCATGGTGCTGACAACACCAGGCCAAGGGTTGAGATCCCCTTACCGGTCATCTTTAAAAAAAAAAAAAGAAGAACCTTGGAGGTTCGAGAATGTATCACGTTCAGATCAAACCGTGAAGTTGCTTGGCTTTCTGATGCTCTTAGGGTTTTTTTCTGTTGATTCACAGGTGGTGGTTACCAATACAATTCCACATGAAATCCAGAAACTCCAGTGCCCCAAGATTAAAACAGTGGATATCAGCATGATCCTTTCAGAAGCCATTCGTCGGATTCACAATGGGGAGTCCATGTCCTACCTTTTCAGAAACATAGGTTTAGACGACTGAACAGCTTTCCTGTTTTTTAAATTCCCGAGGGCCAAACTGGAAATGTGGGAGTGAGTGCTGTGAGGGTCCTGTGTGATCAGATGTGCTTCACAGGAGCTGTGTGTTCTGCTCCTCCTTCCCCACGCCCTCCCTTCTTGATGATTCCTATGAAGATAGACCAACTTTTTATGTCGGTTTGGGTGTTTGTGAGTTTTGGGGACAATTTTTATAAAAGAAAAACTTGGTTCTCAAATAAAATCTGGTTGTTTTTAGTTTAGGTATTTAAAAAACCTCTTGGAATAAGATTTTTAAGCTCACAAATAGCCTTTTTCCAAAGTTGCTTGAGCCAAGTGCTTAAAAATTTAATAAAATAAAATGATCTACTGTATGATACCTGCAATTGAAAAACCAGAAAGATTGTACTGTCAAATCCATTAAATAATGTTTTTAGAAATGGTTTTCTAGACAAGCATATGGAATATGTGGTCCTATTTATTTTCTGCAGCAAAAGAAGGAATGAAAACTTTTGTTTGTGTTTTTTAAAACTTTGTGTTTGGGTAATTGTTTTATAACTAAAATAAAATGAAAGGTGAATATACATGGTGTGGATGCTGAAGTGTCATCAGCTTGTTAAGTTTTCTCTTTTACAGCTTTTAGTGGGAACACAGTAGCCTCTTAGGGATGTAATGTTCCCTGTTCTGACAATTTGTCAAAGACCCTGAAAGTGCATGATGCTTAGTCATTTGACTGGGGCAGCAGTGGGGTTTGAGTCTTGGTGTGAGTGTGAGCAGGTCAGTGAGCAGGTACAACGGGCCATCCACCTCTGGTGTGGACTTGCTCTCACTTCTTTTTAACTGTATGTGGGATCCGAACCCTCGGCGGGAGCACCACCACACTCCCAAGTGGTGCACTGTAGCAGTGCGCCACCGGGCCGGCCCCTAAATTTATTTTTTAATTGAAATGTAATTGATTATACATATTGGGTGCAGAGTCGACTGTAAGTATTTATGTACAATATGTGATGATCAAATCAATATTATTAGCATGTTCATCATTACAAATCGTAATTATTCATTGTGTCCCTTACCCAGTTTCTCCCTAACTCCCGCCACCCCTTTCCCAAATCTAGGAACCATAGGTCCATTCTCTCCTTCTGAAAGTTCACTGTATTATTGTGGTCTTTCTTTCTCTTCCTCTCTCTCTCTCTCTCTCTGTCTTTCTCGCTGTTTCTCTTTCTTTGTTCCCATTTATGAGTGAGGACATGTGGTATTTTCCCTCTCTCTGCCTGGCTTATTTCACTTAACATAATTTTCTCCAAGCTCATCGTGTTGCTGTGAATGGCAGAATTTCATTCTTTTTAATGGCTGAGGAGTATTCCATTGTGTATATATATACCACATTTTCCTTATCCGGTTGTCTTTTGATGAACATTTAGGTTAGTTCCATATCTTGGCTATTTAAATAGAGCTGTAATAAACATGGGAGTGCAGATATCCCTTTGACATGAGGATTTCCATTCCAGTGGCATTGCTGGATTGTGTGGCAGGTCTATCTGTAGTTGTTTGAAGAACCTCCATACTGTTTTCCGTAATAGCTGCACTAATTTACAGTCCCGACAACAGTGTAGGAGGGTTCCCCTTTCTCCACATCCTCACCAGCATTTGTTATTCTATCTTTTTGATAATGGCCAGTCTAGCTGGGGTGAGATGATATCTCAGTGTGGTTTTGATTTGCAGTTTCCTGATGCTTCATGATGTTGAGCATTTTTTCATGTACTTGTTGGCCTTTGAAAAATGTCTATTCAGCTCCTTTGCCCATTTTTAAATTGCCATTTGTTTTTTTACTGTGAGGTCATTTTGAGTTCCTTGTATATTCTGGATGTTAATCCCTTGTTGGATGCATAGTTTGCAAATATTTTCTCCCATTCTGTAGGTTGTCTTTTTACTCTGTTGATTGTTTCCTTTGCTGTGCAGAAGGTTTCCTGTGCTGTGAGATAATCCTACTTCTTTGTTTTTTCTTTTGTTGGCTGTGCTTTTGGAGTCTTATTCATAAAGTCTTTGCCCAGTCCTACATTCTGAAGTGTTTCCCCTGTTTTTTCTAGTTTCAGGTCTTAAATATTTAAGTCTTTAATCCATTTTGAGTTGGTTTTGGTATATTTTGGTATATGGCAAGAGGTATGGGTCTATCCATTCTTCTGTGCATGGGTATCTAGTTTCCCAGCACCATTTACTGAAGAGGCTGTCCTTTCCTTAGTGTATGTTTGTGATGCATTTTGTCAAAGATCAGTTGGCTCTAAGTGTTTGGGTTGATTTTGGGGTTCTCTACGTTGTTCCATTGGTCCATATGTCTATTTTTATGCTAGTACCATGCTGTTTTGGCTACTATAGCTTTGTAGTATAGTTTGAAGTCAGGGAGCGTTATGCCTCTTGTTTTTTTGTTTTGTTTTGTTTTTGCTCAGGATTGCTTTGGCTCTTTTGGGGTCTTTTGTTGTTATATATGAATTTTAGAATTGGTTTTTTTTCTATTTCTGTGCAGAATGTCATTGGTATTTTAATGGGGATTGCATCGAATCTGTATGTAGATTCCTTTGGGTGGTATGGACATTTTCACAGTGTTAATTCTTCAAATCCAAGAGCTTGGAATGTCTTTCCATCTTTTTGTGTCCTCTTTAATTTCTTACAGCAGTGAAAAGTGATTTGTAGTTCTCATTGTAGAGATTTTTCACTTCTTTGGTTAAATTTATTCCTAGATATTTTATTATTTTGGTAGCTAGTGTAAATGGGCTTGCTTTCTTGATTTCTTTTTCTGCTTGTTTATTATTGGTGTATAAGAATGCTACTGATTATTGTGTATTGATTTTTTTTTTCCTTGTTGTCTTTTTTACTGACCGGTAACGGGATCGCAACCCTCGGTGTCGCGCCCGTACCAGGGACCGGCAACGGGATCACAACCCTCAGTGTCGCGCCCGCACCGCGCTCAGCCAGTGAGCAGGAACTGGTCTCCACATGGGATCCTAACCCTCGGCGGGAGCGCC
>NW_007735219.1:23957-25126 GCF_000696425.1 Galeopterus variegatus | reverse complement strand
GTTGTGGGTACTTTTTTTCTTTCAGTTCTGTGTTGGATTATTTGCTGTTCCCACCACTTAAACTCTGCACTGGAACTAATTTTTTGTCCTTTGCTTCTAAAACGGGGGAACTTCCTGTGGGGACCAGTACTTGAGCTCTGTGATTAAGCAAATTGCTGCTTTGCTGCTGATTCCCTGGGGAAGGCTTTTTGTGCAGCTCAGGTTTTAATAACTGACTTTATAGGTACTTCCAGCTCTCATGAGATCCAGTACAACTGGGTTGTGTAGACACACTGGTCTGGGCCTGAGTCATTTCATCAAACTGCACCCCATGCAATTCTATATTCCTGACCAGTCTCCTCTGAGTGGTCCTTCGCTGATTGGGGGGCAGATCAGCTGTCCTTGCTGTGCCCCAGTGTTCCCCTGGTGGGCTTGTCTCTCCACCACCCATGCTCCAAACACTTCCCATGGGGTGGGCTGTGCTCTGGTCCTTTGCAATGACTCACCAGCCTCGGAGTGGCTTTTTTTCAGTTGTTGTGGCCCCTTGCTCCTATGTGGGCCCACAGGTGCCCTGTTAGTGGTCTTGCTGGCTGGGGGCACCAAGGCCCTATTTTCCCCTGCTGCCTCCATGCAACTTCATAGGAAGGGCACAGCTGTGGCTTTTGCCAGCTCCCGCTCTGTGTTAAGCAGCTGTAAGCCTGGAAGTGGCCGGGATTCGAAATGGTCAGAGCAGTTCTTTCTTTCATCGTGGCTTCTCCCACCTTCGTGAACTCCATAGGTCTCTCCTCCTCTTCCCCTGAGCTCTAGTTGTCCCAGCTTGGCTGTCATTGCTTTTTTAAAGTTGTAAATTGGATGATTTGTGGGACAGAGTCATGCTGGGGACAGTCTATTCCTTCATCTTGACTGTAATTATTCTTCCTTTTTCTCATTTGCGTATCTGATCTACTAGCAGTTTTTATTTTTTCTCGGGTTTTTTGTTTGTTTGTTTGTTTGTTTTTCCTTTTTGTCTTTTTTCGTGACCGGTAACGGGATTGCAACCCTCGGTGTCACGCCTGCACCGTGCTCAACCAAGTGAGCGGACCGGTCTCTATATGGGATCCGAACCCTTGGCGGGAGCACCACTGCGCTCCCAAGCGCCGCACTCTACCGAGTGTGCCACCGGGCCGGCCCTGTTTTTTTTTTTTTTTTTT
>NW_007735219.1:16806-23284 GCF_000696425.1 Galeopterus variegatus | reverse complement strand
AATTAATTAATTAATTAAAAAAATAAAGGAGATGACCAGTCAGGGGATCTTAACCCTTGACTTGGTGTTTCAGCACCATGCTCACCCAAGTGAGCCACGGGCCGGCCCAATTTTTTCTCTTGTGTTTATGGTGACATATAAGCTCTCTTTTGATTCCAGATGTAGGATCCCCTTCAGGATTTGCTGAAGGGCTGGTCTTCTGATGATGAATTTCTGCAGTTTTTGTTTGTCTGGGGAAGATACTATTTCTCTGTCATTTCCAAAGGGAAGCTTTGCTGGATATAGTGTTCTTGATTGGCAGTTTTTTTCTTTTAGCGCTTTTTTTTTTTTTTTTTTTTTTTTTTACCAGAAAGGGGATCACAACCCTTGGCATGGTGTGATCCGCACCACGCTCAGCCAGTGAGCGCACCGGCCATCCCTATATAGGATCCGAACCCGCGGCCTTGGCGAAGCGCTGCACTCTCCTGAGTGAGCCATGGGGCCTCTTTTAGCACTTTGACACTGTCTGGCCTGTAGGGTTTCTCTTGAGAAGTCTGCTTGTTAGCCTGATGGGCATTCCCTTAGAGGTAATTTGACACTTTTCTCTTACTGTTTTTAGAATTCTTTCTTTGTCTTTGACTTTTGACAATTTGACTATTATGTGTCTTGGGGAGGTCCTTTTTGATTGAAACTGTTTGGGGTTCTTTGAGCTTATTGGATCTGTAAGACCTTGTTTCTTGCAGTATTTGGGACTTCCCAAATACTGTGAGCTATTTCATTAAACAGCTTTATTCATTAAGCAGCTATTATTTCATTAAACAGCCTTATTCAGCTGTTATTTTATTAAACAGGCTTTCAAGGCCTTTTCCTTTCTCTTCCCCTTCCTGTACACCTATAACATCAATGTTTATATGCTTAATGTTATCAGAAAGATTTTGCAGGCTTTCTTCATTCTCTTACATTCTTTTTTCTTTTTTTTTTTTGTTTCACCTGTGAATTCAAAAAGCCTCCCTTCTAGTTTGGAGACTCTTTGTTCTGCTTGTTCTAGCCTGCTGCTCATGCTCTCAGTTGTATTTTTTTATTTCTTTGAATGAATTCTTCAGTTCCACAATTTCTGCTTGTTTTTTTTTATTGTTTGTGTCATTTTGTTGGATTTCTCATACATGCCCTCAAATTTCTTTTTGACTTTGTTGTGATATCCAGTTTTTTATCCATCATTTTATATTTCCTTAGTGTTACCCTTTGGGATTCCCCCTCAGGCAACTCATCAGTTTCCTGTTGTTTGGAGTCTGGTATTGGAGAATTGTAGTCGTCTTCTGGGGGAGTCATGTTTCCGTTTTTTCATGCTTCTCATATCTCTGCATTGACATCTGGGTGGTGTGACACTTCTTTTAATTCTAGGAGTGTCTTTTGAAGGAGGAGACCCTTTCCTGTAGAAATATATTGTATATTGACAGTCAGGTTGGGCATTTTAAGTTTGGATCTAGATGAGTGTGGTAGTGCAGCTTTTGTGTAACTTCTTCAACTGTATTCAATCTTAGAGTCGTCTCTGGGTGCCTTCATGGATTAGGTGGTGGGACTCTTGGTAGTTTCTTACGGTGGGTTCCTTGTTGGGGTGGTTGATCCACTGTTGGCGAGTAAGCAGATATATATTGTTGCAGCAGGTCCTGGTAGCTCTGTAGAGGGCCACTGGCTCAGCTTTTGAGCCTGGAGCAAGCCTGTGTGAATACTGCAGGACCCAGAGGCTTTCTAGAGCGGTGCTATAGGGAGAAAAAGCTGCTACCTGATCAGTTGTTGGCTTGGGAGTAGGTATACATAGCTGTCCTGGGCCTGGCAGCTCTGCAGGTGGCCGCCCAATCAGCCGTTGAGCCTGATGCAAGCCTGTAAGGGTGCAGCTGAGGCCAGCAGCTCTGCAGAGGTCTGCCTAGGAGCATCAGAGGCCCTACCTGATCTGCTGTTGGTCTGGGAGCTGATATACACTGAGGTAACAGGTCCTGGAAGCTCTGCAGAGGGCCATCGGCTCAGCTCTTGAGCCTGGAGAGAGACTATGTGAATGATGCAGGACCCAGCGGCTCTCTGGAGGAATGCTGTAGGAAGGGCAAGCTGCTACCGAATTGCTGTTGAGCCTGATGCAAGCCTGCAAGGGTGTACCTGAGCCCAGCAGCACTATTGAGACTTGCCTTGGAGAGAGGGTGCTGTGTGAATTCAGACACTGGGGTCTCAGTCTTTCTGTCTGTCCTTCAGTCTTTCTTTCTGTCCTGTGCTTCAGGCAGCCTGTGCCTTGGTCCCACTGGCACCCATTACCATGGTAGAATGCAGGCAGAGCCTCCAGACAAAGGGAGTTAGACTCACTGGGTCCAGGGCAGGGTGCACTTCTGCTCCCTGGGGTTTTGGCTCCCTGATGGTGCTGAGACTCAGCCATTCAGGGCAGGAGGGGTTTAATCTTGAGCTTTCACTGTAAGACTCAGCTACACTAATTCCCAGATACTCTCCAACTGGGCCTGAGGGGGCTTCCTTGAGGTGGGGATCGCCGGTGTTCATGGTGGTGGTGGGAATAACTGGGGTCTTTTCCAGCTTACCTTCTCTCTGCCTGTTCCCAGCGGGTCCCTGCGGCATGGCTGAGGCCGGATGCTCTGCTCTGCTGTCTACGGGCCGTTCCCCTCCACGCTTCACAAGGATCTCTTCAGTCTCCATGGTGCTCTGCACTGTGTTGCCTCAGGTTTGAGTCAAAATATATATTTGTTTGGCTGCTGTTTTGGTCTCTCTTTATGGGGAGGGGACTAGTTCCAGACCTCTCTCTTTATGGGGAGGGGACTAGTTCCAGACCTTGGGAAGGTCTCCTGCTCCCACTTCTACGGCACGGCAGTCCTCGAAACATGTGCCACCACGTGTTCTGGGGGATGAGAAGCCTGGGGGGAGCATCACAAGGGCATGGTGGCATTCCCACCCAAGTCATGGAGGGAAAAATCTAGGCTTTCTCACAAAGATTAATTTTTCGTACAAAAAAAGAAACCCTAAACCTTTGCTTTCTGCATGTCTAAGAACCTGAAATAAAATAGCAGTTGATTTAGCACAAAATTAAGATTAGTAACTTGTTGTTTGCCATATTGGGGTTTCTTGGCACTCCAGAGAGAGCAGTGTGACTCTCAGGGCTTGCCTGGAGCAGGCCTGGGAGCCCACATGTGCAGCAGCACCAAGGATGCCTCTTCTGGAAGCTTCCCTGACTGATGTCTGCTCACCCACGCTGTGCTCAGCATACACTGCAGTGCCCAGCTCCCGCCAGCCACCTTTTTACTTCTAGGGAAACAGTCTTGGAGAAAGGCATTCCCACCCCCTGGTTTTCAAATCCAGTTAATGACAGAGCTGTTAAAAGGTGTCCTTGCTTTTTGTGAACCTGTTCCTAGAAATGGGAACTCCACACTTCAGGAATGAACGGGCTTAGGGAATACATGCTGACAGCCGCTCTGGCCAGTGCAGCTCTGGTCTGCAGCAGGTTGCTGCCCTCCAGCCAGTTACCACATTTGGAAGAAGAGCTTTGAGAACAAGGTGTCACCACCTTGAGAGAGGAGCCAGCCTGTGTCATTGGGGCCTCACAGTGATTCTGTGAAACGGGCTGAGGAAGCCTCAGTGGTGAATCTCACGTGTCCAGACACTGCGGTGTTGGGCTCTTGTCCCACCGTCTGCCCCTCTGGATGCTGTCTTTCCATTTTCTGTTACATGCACGGCTGAGGAAGTTGCCATGCACTTTAGCTTTAGAACAAGTGGCACGCACTTTCTGAGTGGCCTTGGGCCACTGCTGTGTGGTGTCTCTTGGCATGTTGGCCCTTCCCTGTCATTTTGGGAGTGGCAGTGTTGCTGCACTAGCAAGGGGAGGATGGGTTCTGCTCTAGAATTTGAGGAAAAATTTACCATTGAGCTAAGTCAGAAGGGAGCTTCCTCTGGGTGGCTGTTTCCAGCAAGGTTTGGCCTCTGGTTTTTCACTATGTGTTATCCTTCATGAGGAAAAGTCAAATTTACAGAAGAGGAGGGAATGAAAAAAGGTGTGTGATTGGAGTGTTTTCCTCTGGGTAATGAATCTGTGGTAAAGCTAGGGTCTTCAAACCCACAAAGGTGAAGGAATGCTCTGTGTTAGCTCAGGAGGGATGTGGAGATGAACACTGGAAAGCATCCATCACCCAGTGTGGGGTGCCCAGGAGCCTCCGGTGCAGGGCTCAGCAGGTGGGCGCGGAGGGGCTGCCGCTCTTCTGTGGGGGTCGGGGAAGCTGGAGGCAGAGCTTCGGGAGAGGGAAAGGCAGGAACACAGGGGCCAAGGTGCAAGTGTGTGGAGCACCGTGTCCTCACCAGCTGGGGCAGGGGACAGAGGCCCTGAGGGGTGCATGGGGGAGTTGGACTCTGCTGTGTGGTGGGCAGAGCTGAGGGCCACGGGCGCGGACAGTATGGAGGAAGTCCTCCTTCCACCCGAGCCCCTCGGCCACTACTCCCCACCCAGAGGAAACCTCAGACACCAGGTTTTCCACATGTTGTGGGCTCCTCAGCCAGAGAAGCCCTGTTTCCCCTCCAGACTACTGTCTCCACTTAGTGGCCAGAGGTAATGGGGGAGTTGAACCTAGAAATTCTGTAACAGAAAAAAAGTTCCTAATTTTGATGGATTGTGATGTCATCACTTGACAGACAAATGTGTGTTAGAAAAATGCTCTAGGGACAGCAAAAACATGCCGGATGTCACTGAGGGGCATGGATGGACAGATAGAGGGGTCAGCAAGCACCTGTTCACCACCTCTGTGCTGGCGACGTCCGCCATTTGGCTTGTACAACTTTTTTGTTACCTCCACGGCCACCACAGTGACCAGTTGAGCTGAGATTCAGGATGAAGCTCCCTGCTTCCCAGGCCAGTGTTCTCTCCAGTCATCTCAAGCATATCCTGGCTAAAGGCCCCCATGCCCTTTATTGTGGGGTGTCAGTAGAGCTTGGAGAGCCCTCACTGGGAGAGCCCTCGCAGTCTCTTAGGCTTTGGCTTGGCTCTTTCATCAGCCTGGATCTGAATCTGAATGTACAGTGGCCAACCTGCCTGCCCAGCCTTTAGGTGGCAATATTTGTGCCCCCAAATTTCAGGTTGAATGACTGCTGTGATGACTAATAATGGGAGTTGCCACTTATTGGGCACCATTGTGTGCCAAGCATTGTCCTGGCACTTCACCTCATTGTGCCACAGTGTCACAGCATCCCTATTGATGTACAAGGAGACTGGCCCACGGAGGGGAAGTGCATTTCCCACCAGACAGTGTCAGGATTTGAACCCAGGAGTGTGAGCCCAGAGCTAATACCTTTCTTTTGATACATTACTCAGCCAAACACTCACAATGGTTGTGCTGTATGAAAGACATACACCTTATGTTAATTTTTTTTTTTTTTTTTAACAAAGATGACCGGTAAGGGGATCTTGACCCTTGACTTGGTGTTGTCAGCACCACGCTCTCCCAATGGTTGTGCTGTATGAAAGACATACACCTTATGTTAATTTTTTTTTTTTTTTTAACAAAGATGACCGGTAAGGGGATCTTGACCCTTGACTTGGTGTTGTCAGCACCACACTCTCCCAAGTGAGCTAACCAGCCATCCCTATACAGGGATCCGAACCTGTGGCCTTGGTGTAATCAGCACCACACTCTCCCAAGTGAGCCACGGGCTGGCCCCCTAATTATGTTTTTTTAATAAACACATTGATTTTAGGGCCTAATCAAAGTTGAAATCTGCATTGTTAGCTTGGCACATCAACTGTTGCTAACTGAATGTGCACTCAAAATAAGCTGTCCCTTTTGTGCCTTGTCTGTGAGCATGGTTTTCTTTATATTAGTAAACCCTTGAAAGTAAGTTTTACTTCAAAAAGAATAAGATGACAGATGTCAACAAAAATGGCAGAGTAGGGAACTCCAAAGGCCTGTGCCTCCACAAAAGCAGAGAATAAACTGGCAACTGTCAGAATCTACTTTATTGGAACACTGGAAATTAATGAAAAGTTTATAGAAGCCAAGTAAATGCTTAAGAAAAACCAGCTGAATCTCAGTAACAGAGCTTAGTGGCATTTTCACTTTCCCTGGCCTTGTTACCTGCTCCTCAGCTCAGTGGCTGCCCATGTTCCTCCTATAGGTTTCTAGTACTGATGGGAGCAGAATGGACCTCATTCTCAAAGAATTATGGTGGTTTGTTTGGATCTGTTTGGTGGCTCTTTGAAGGACTGGTTCAAAGGACCTGGCCTTTATTTTGCCTAACTTAGAATTCTCCTAGAGCATAGAGGGACTGTTATTGAAAATATTTAAAGGGATATGGGATGGGCCAGTTAGCTCAGCTGGTTAGAGCACAGCCTTATAACTTCAAGGTCACAGGTTCAGTTCCCCATACCAGCCAGCAACCCCCCCCCCCCAAAAAAAAAAAAGGGATATTTATACCCCCCTCCCTCGGGGGGCAAAAAAAAAAAAAAAGCGGGGGGGGAAGAGGGGGG
>NW_007735219.1:4217-16669 GCF_000696425.1 Galeopterus variegatus | reverse complement strand
GAAATTAGAAGCCAAATAAGGGATATGTATTAGCCATTGCCTCTTGGGGCAAACAAAATCTAAAAGCTTGGGAGGAAAGGCTGGAGAATGAAATGCTTTGGGGAGAAAGGACTTTGAAAATCTCCACCCATTCCTGGGAATCTAGAAGTTCACTTTATTGCATGGGGTTGAATGCATTCTCAGGAAAGAGCTGAAAAAACTCTAAGCTGTCATTTCTGCCTAACCTCCAGGCTCTGCACAAGCGAGAAGAGAAGGCTAAGGCACAGCTGTAATGTGCCTAGCTGAGCATTGAAGGCATGCCCCAAGATACACACAGCCCATCTGCAGACTCGGAGATTTTTTTTTTTTTTTTGGTTTCAGGCTCTTAAGAAGTTTCTGATGAATCACTAGATGACCATTCACCTAACTGAACAGAGACTTCATTTGCTACCCGTGACAAAGAATACAGACTTTACAAAATCAGAAAATCCACTAAACAAACAAACAGCTACAATAATAAACAACAAGCCCTACAATAATAAACAGCAATAAACCCTGAGAAGGGGGGAGAGTCTGATATTCAGATTCCCATTAACAATGTTCAATTTTCAAGGAAAGATTCTCAGGCATGTGCTCTAGTTTGAATGTTTGTCCCCTCTTAATCTCATGTTGAAATTTAATTGCATTGTAACAGTATTGGGAGGTGGGACCTTTGGGAGGCGATTAGGCCATGAGGGCTCCTCCCTTGTGAGTGGAACTGGTGCCATTATAAAAGGCTGTGTTCATCTCCCTCCCATCTTCTCACCTCTGCCATGTATTGACACAGCAAGAAGTCCTTCTCAAGATGCTAGCACCTTGATCTTGGACTTCCCAGCCTTCAGAATTGTGAGCCAATAAATTTCTGTTCATTAAAAATCACCCCATCTTTCGTATTCTGTTACAGCAGCACAAAATGGACTAAGACAGTATGTAAAGAAATAAGGTAGGGTTCATACACAGGAAGAAAAGAAATTAATAGAAAGTGCCTTAGAGGAAGCCCAGACATTGGGACATACTGGACAAAGACTTTAAATAACCTATGTTAAATATGCTCAAAGAGCTAAAGGAAACCATAAGAATGTTGTCTCATCAAATACAGTATCAATAAAGAGATAAAAGCAATAACCAAATAGGAATCATGGAATTGTTAAATACAATAACTGAAATGAAAATTTTACTATGGAGTTTAAATAGAATCGAGCAAGCAGAAGAAAGAATCAGTGTACTTGAAGATAGATCAATTGAGATTATTCAGTCTGAGAAACAGAAAAAAAGGTGAAGAAAATGAACACAGTCTAAGAGACCTGTGGAACACCATCAAGTATACCATCATACACATAATAATAGTCCCAGGAAAAAGAAGAAAGAAGGGGCAGAAAGAATATTTGAAGAAATAATGGCTGAAGACTTCCCAAATTTGATGAAAGACATAAATCTGTACATCCAAGAAGCTTGACAAGATTCAAGTAGGATAAACTCAGAGATCCACAATAAGACATGTTATAATTGCACCATTAAAAGACAAAGACACGGGGCCGGCCCGGTGGCGCACTGGATGGTGCGCCGCTTGGGAAGCGCGGCGGCGCTCCCGCCCGAGGGTTCGGATCCCACATACAGACCGGTTCCCGCTCACTGGTTGAGCGAGGCGCGGGAGCAACACCGAGGCTTGCAATCCCATTGCCGGTCCCCGGTCCGGTACGGGGGCAACACTGAGGGTTGCGATCCGTTGCCGGACACGGAAAAAGACAAAAAAAAAAAAAAAAGACAAAGACAAGGGAAAAGTCCTAGAGCAGCAAGAGAGAAGAGATTTGTCATGTATGAGGACTCCTCAGTAAGATTAACAGCTGATTTCTCAACAGACACCATAAGGCCAGAAACAGTTGGATGACATTCAAAATGCTGAAAGAAAAAAAAAATCGTCAACAAAGAATTCTATATCCAGCAAAATGATACTTCATTTTAGTAACTTTGGTCTTCTCTCTTTTTTCTTGGCCATTCTAGATAAAAGTTTGCAAATTTTGTTGATCTTTTTAAAGAATCAACTTCTGGTTTTGTTGATTTTTTTCTCATTTTTTAATTCCCCATTTTATATATTTCTGTTGTAATCTTTGTTATTTCCTACTTATATTTGCTATTGGTTTAGTTTGCTCTACTTTTTCTATTTTCTTAAGGTAGAAGTTTGCATTACTGATTTGAGACTTTTCTTATTAATATAGGTGCTTGTAAGTATAAATCTTCCTCTGAGTGCTGCACAAAAAAAAAAAAAAAAAAAAAAAGAAGAAGAAGCAATAGCCTTCTAAAATGACAAATCTCTGAATTTCTGTATTCTAACATTTGTAGATTTTTCTTGTATGTTTATATTCCTTGTATGTTAAGTGGAAGCCAATTTAAAATAGGGATATTTATTTTGGGAAGTTTTCTTTTTGATTAAATTTTGAGGTAACATTAGTTAAAATAAAATTTTTATCATGAAAGTAAATAAAACTTACATAAAAGACAAAAAAGGTCACTTGAAAAATGAAAGAGAGGGCCGGCCTGGTGGCGCACTGGATAGTGCGCCGCTTGGGAAGCGCGGCGGCGCTCCCGCCCGAGGGTTCGGATCCCACATACAGACCGGTTCCCGCTCACTGGCCTCTATATGATTTAAAAGACAGTCACATAAAACAATAATTATAAATCTATGTGGATGGGCACACAATGTATAGTATGTAATTTCTGAAAGTATAACAATAGGGATGGAGTTATACATGAGTTCTATATGATTTAAAAGACAGTCACATAAAACAATAATTATAAATCTATGTGGATGAGCACACAATGTATAGTATGTAATTTCTGAAAGTATAACAATAGGGATGGAGTTATACATGAGCAAAGTTTTGTACAAGATTGAAACAGTTAACTAGTTAGAACGATTTGACATAAATTTAGGTGTATTGTGATTCTCCAGGGAAACAGAACCAATAGGAGATTATAAATATATAGACAGAGACGGAGATAGACACTTAAAATAAGTAACTATTGATTTATTTTAAGGAATTGGCTCCTGATTGTGGGGAGCTGGCAAACCCAAAATCTGCAAGGTGGGCCTGCAAGCTGGAGAACCAGGGAAGAGTTGATATTGCAGTTTCTAGTCCAAAGGCAGAATTTCTTTCTCCTTTGGGGACCTTAGTCTTTTCTCTTAAGGCCTTCAACTGATTGGATGTGGCCCACCCATATTATAGAGGGTAATGCACTTAAAGTCTACTGATTTAAATGCTAATCATATTTAAAAAATACTTTTACAGCAAAGTCTAGGCTGGTTTGACCAAAAACAGGGTACTTGGCCTAGCAAAGTTGACCCATAAAATCAGTCATTGCATTAGGATATTAATTGTAATCCCGAGGGCAACCACTAAGAAAATAAGTTTAAAACATACTAAAAGAAGGGAGAGGGAATCAAATGGTAGCCTAGAAAAATATCTATATAATACAAAAGAAGGACATAGTGGAAGAATTGAGGAACAAATTAGATATGACATGTAAAACAAATGGCAAAATGACAGAAGTTTAATTAAGGATTAAACTTTCCAATTAAAAAACAGTGTTGGCAGAATAAATTTAAAGAAAACATAGTCCAACTGTATACTTTCTACAAGAGATTTGCTTTAGCTCCAGAAGACACAAATAGGTTGAAAGTAAAAGGATGGAAAAAGATATTTGATGCAGAGAGTAACAAAAAGCATTGGAGTAGCTATACAAATATCAGACAAAATAGACTTTAAGACAAATATTGCTACAAGAGACAATGACATTATGTAATAATAAAAGGGTCAATTCATCAAGAAGATATAATAATTATAAATATAAATGCACTTAACAACAGATTCGAAAATATATATAGGGAAAACTGACAGACTTGAGGGGACAAATAGTTAAAAAATTATAGCTGGAGAATTCAACACCCCTTTTTAATAGAACAACTAGATGAAAAAACCAGTAAGGAAATAGAGGATTTGAACAACATTATAAACCAATTAGACCTAATGGACATATAAAACACTCCACTCGACAACAGCAGAATACCCAGTTTTCTCATGTTCACATAAAACATTCTCAAGGATAAACAACATGATAGACCACAAAACATGTCTCAGCAAACTTTAAAAGATTGAAATCATACAAAGTATCTTCTCTCACCATGATGGAATGAAATAGAACTCAGAAGGAAATCTCGAAAATTCAACAAACTTTGGAAATTCAAAAATACACTCAGAAGAACCAATGGGTCAAAGAAGAAATAAGAAGATGAATTAGAAAATGCTTTGAGATGAATAAAAAATGAAAACATGAATACCAAAGGTTATATGATATAGCAAAAACACTGTTCAGAGGGAAACTTGTAGCTGAAAATGACTACATTAAAAAAGAAGAGGTTGGGATGGAGCTGGAGAAGCTGAACCCAGCTGCAATTAGGCAAGCTGTCACCCCCACCCCAGGACCCCACCATGGTCCTGAGACATCGAGCTGGGGGAAGCCAAACCCAGCTGCAACTAGGCATGCTGCCACCTCCACCCTGGGGCCCCACTGGGGTCCCGAGGCATGAATCCAGGGGAAGCTGAAGCTGCAACCAGGTAAAGAGCACACCGAAAACACCATTCCCATGCAGATAGTCCACCATACCCACCACAATTGCCATGGGTGCCACAAGAGTGGCTAGTCTCTATAGTAGTAGTCACAGCCACCATGCAGATGGCATGCAAAACTCTCAACTGCATTGACACAAGGAGAGGCACCAGTGGAGACGGAAAAAAAAAAAGAGGTCTTCTCTTTCCACAAAGCACACTCCGGTGTAATAGAAGCATCTGCTTTACGATAATAGGGGAGGACTTGATCACACCTGACTCAGTACCGAACAGATCATCTAGGCAACAAATCAACAGAAGAACAATTATTCTATCAGATTGAGAGAACAATCTATGGTTATTAGAGGGGGAGGGGGACAGGAGAGGGGAGAGATTGGATAAGGGGCTTAAAGAATAAGTATGATTTGTAATAATGAATTGCTAATATAAATAAATAATAGAAGTCAGAATCAAGATGGTGGAAGAGGGGAGAGATTGGATAAGGGGCTTAAAGAATAAGTACGATTTGTAATAATGAATTGCTAATAGAAATAATAAATTAATTAATAGTAATTAAATAAATAAATAGAGGTCAGAATCAAGATGGTGGAAGAGGGGAGAGATTGGATAAGGGGCTTAAAGAATAAGTACGATTTGTAATAATGAATTGCTAATAGAAATAATAAATTAATTAATAGTAATTAAATAAATAAATAGAGGTCAGAATCAAGATGGTGGAATAGGTGGTCCCCAGCATCACTCTTTGCAATAATCAGCCAATTTACAACTATTAAAAAGCAATGACAGCTAAGCTGAGGCCATTAGAGCTCAAGGGAAGAGGAGGAGAGACCTACAGAGTTCATGAAGGCAGGAGAAGCCAAAATGAGAGAAGAAAGGATGGCTCTGACCATTTTGAGCCGTGACCACTTCAAGGCTGGCCCTGGTGAGCACACAGAACAAGCGCTGGCAAATGCCGCTGCTGTGCCCTTCATATGAAGTTGCTTGGAGGTGGCAGGGGAGAAGGCCTTGGTGGCCTCCAGGCTAGCAAGACCAATAACAGGGTTCCTGTGGACCCACATAGGAGTGAGGGGCCACAGACAACTGAATAAAGGAGCCACCCAGAGGCCAGTGAGTCATCGCATGGACTGGCATGTAGCCTATCTCATGGGAAGTGTTTGGAGCTGGGGGGAGGGGAGACAAGCACACGGGGGGAACATTGGGGCACAGAATGGACAGTTGATCTGCCCTCCAGTCAGCACAGGACCACTCAGTGGAGACTGGTTAGGAATATAGAAAGGCAGGGGGTGCAGTTTGCTGAAAAGACTCAGGCCCAGACAGAATTTCCACACTACCCAGGTGTACCAGACCTCACAGGACCTGGACGTGCTTACAAGGCCAGCAACTAAAACCTGAGCTGCACAAAAAGCCTTCCCCAGGGAATCGGCAGCAAAACAAATTTAGTTCAACCACAGGGCTCAAGTGCTGGTTCCCACAGGAAGTTCCTCCATTTTAGAAGTAACCAAAGGACAACAAATTAGTTCAAGTGCGGACTTTAAGTGGGAATAGCAAATAATCCAACACCAAGCTTGAAAGAAAAAACAAAAAACCCACAAATCAGAGACAAAGTTCTGATATTAACAGTAAATATCTAACACCACCAAAGAACACCTATAAAACCTAGAAGGACTGGAAGTCCCCCAGGCTCCCAAGCCAGGGCAGGGGGAGGGATGAGGGCCTCAGCCATGTGCCCCAACATGCACATACAGCCCAGCAAAGACCACTGAGCTGTCACTGGAAGTGCAGTGGGGGACCGAGGGCCTCAGCCATGCCCCCTGTAGTGGATTGAATTCCCCCCCAAACTCGTTGAAGCTTGAATTGTGTCCCCCAAGTTTTATGTATTAGAAACTTAGCCCCCACTGTGACTGTTAATAGGGTGGGAAATCCTATTATGGTAATTGAAAGGTGTGTCCTTGAAGAGGTGATTGGATTGTAGGACCATTCTGTAGTGAATGGATTGAAAATGGTGGTCAGGGCATGGTTCTGAGGGCTTTAAAAGAAGAGGAGAGTCTGCCTTTCTCTCTCTCTGCTCTCTCTGCTTCCCCCATCTTGCAACGCGAGATCCCTGGGTCACTGTCGCCACGACCAGATGGACTTTGGACTTCCCAGCCTCAGAAACTGTAAGCAATAAATTTCATTTTTTAAAATAAATCACCCGGTTTCAGGTGTTTTGTTATAACAGCACAAAATGGACTAATACACCCCCTGATGTCTGCATCCAGCCTGGCAATGACCACCAGGTTGCTGCCAGAAGCTCCCAGGTCTCCCCTGCCAGAATGGCCATGGGCCTCAACCACGCCCCTCATCCTTCTTCCTCCTCCCACAATATTCCCCTCTCCTATTCCCTCTCCCCCTCCCTCTCAACTGCTCCAGAACAACATCTTAGAATGTAAAAATTAATAATTATAATAAATAAAATGAATTTAAAGTAAAATAAATAAAAAGAAATATCTGAAACCAATAACCTAATTGTACTCCTTAAAGAACTAGAAAAAGAAGAACAAACAAAACCAAAAGCTAGCAAAGGGAGGAAATAATAAAAATTAGGGAAAATATAAGCAAAAGACAGAATAGAAAAACAATAGAGGAAATTAATGAAACCAAAAGTTGGTTCTTTGAAAAGATGAACAAAACTGACAAACCTTTAGCTAGGCTGACCAATAAAAAATGAGAGAAGATTCAAATTGCTAAAATCAAAATTGAATTTGGGGGGTTAGCCAGTTACCTCACTTGATTAGAACATAATGCTGATAACACAAAGGTCAATGATTTGGATCCCCTTACTGGTCAGCCACTACAAAAAAAAAAAAAAAAAAAAAAAAACACTGAGAGTCTAACGAGCAAGCTAGAACAAGCAGAAGAGAGAATCTCTGACCTTGAAAACTGGCTGTTTGAATTAACAAAGGTGGACCAGAAAAAAGAAAAAAGAATTTTAAAAATTGAAGAAAGTCTAAGAGATATAACAACTTTAAGCACTCAAATATCTGAATCTCCAGCCTGGCAATGACCACCAGGTTGCTGCCAGAAGCTCCCAGGTCTCCCCTGCCAGAATGGCCATGGGCCTCAACCACGCCCCTCATCCTTCTTCCTCCTCCCACAATATTCCCCTCTCCTCTTCCCTCTCCCCCTCCCTCTCAACTGCTCCAGAACAACATCTTAGAATGTAAAAATTAATAATTATAATAAATAAAATGAATTTAAAGTAAAATAAATAAAAAGAAATATCTGAAACCAATAACCTAATTGTACTCCTTAAAGAACTAGAAAAAGAAGAACAAACAAAACCAAAAGCTAGCAAAGGGAGGAAATAATAAAAATTAGGGAAAATATAAGCAAAAGACAGAATAGAAAAACAATAGAGGAAATTAATGAAACCAAAAGTTGGTTCTTTGAAAAGATGAACAAAACTGACAAACCTTTAGCTAGGCTGACCAATAAAAAATGAGAGAAGATTCAAATTGCTAAAATCAAAATTGAATTTGGGGGGTTAGCCAGTTACCTCACTTGATTAGAACATAATGCTGATAACACAAAGGTCAATGATTTGGATCCCCTTACTGGTCAGCCACTAAAAAAAAAAAAAAAAAAAGAAAGAAAGAAATTGGGGACATTTTTACTGGCATTACAGATGCAAAATATATTATAAGAAAATACTATGATTAATTACATATCAACAAATTGGATAACTTAGGTGAAATGGACAAATTCCTAGAAAAACACAAACTACTGAATAAACAGATAATTTGAATAGACTTAAAACAAGTAAGGAGATAGAATTAATAATCAAAAACTATGACAAAGAAAAGCCCAGAACCAGATGGCTTCACTGATGAATTCTACAAAACATTTACAAAACATTTAAAGAATACCAGTTCTTCACAAACTTTTCCAAAAAACTAAAGAGTGTTATGAACTGAATGTTTTTGTCCCCCTACCCAAATTCATATGTTGAAGCCCCAACCCCCACCTAATCTGATAGCATTAGTGTCCTTACAAGAATTGACTGGAGACAGTATGCTTTTGGGGGCATGCTCTCTGTCTCTCTCTCTCTCACTAATTCTTCCATCATGTGAGGGCACAATGAGAAAGTGGAAAAGAGACAAGCCAGGAAGAGCCCTCACCAGGAACTGAGTCAGCTGGCATCTTGATCTAGGACTTCTACCTTTCAAAACTGTGAGAAAATTAATTTCTGTTGTTTATGTTACCCAGTCTATGGTATTTTGTTGTGGCAGTCTGAGCTGACTAAGATAAGGAGGGAACATATCCTAACTCAATCTATGAAGACAGCATTACCAAAGACATCACAAGGAAAGAAACTATAGACCAAAATTCCTTATAAATATAGACACAAAAATTCTAAATAATATACTAGCAAACTGAATCCAGTATTATATTGAAAAGTTTATACACCATGACCAAGTAGGGTTTATTCCAGGAATGCTAGAGTGGTCCAACATACAAAATCAACTGAAGTGCGGCTTCTGGTCAAGATGGCAGAGTAGAGGTTCCTAGAGTTGCACTCTCCCACAAATCAACCAATTTGCAACTATTAAAAAGCAACAGCAGTAGGCCCAAGAGCCATGCCAGAACAGGCAGGAACCGTGCACTGCAGGATCCCCAGCCCAGGCCAGTACCCACCACCCAGAGAGGCCTGTGAGCCACTGGGCCCACATGCCCCAAGTCAGCTGCACTGGAACAGGCATATGCCATGGGACCCCTGGTCCAGGCCAGCCCCTGTTGCTCAGAGAGGCCCAAGAGCCACCAGGCCCACACTCCCCAAGTGAGCTGCTAGTCTCCACTGCCCAGAATTGGCAGTCCCTTCAGGATCCAGGCCACACATCAGGGTGGAACAAGAGGACCGTGATACCCTCTGCCACAATGAGTAAACACCAAAGGAAAGATACCAGAAATATGAAAAATCAGGAAAGTACACCAAAAGGAAATAATTACTCTCAAGCTCTAGATCCTATAGAACAGGAAGTCCATGAAATGACTGATAAGGAATTTCAAGCAACAATTCTAAGGAAACTAAATGATATACAAGAAAACTCAGACACAATGAAATGAGAAAAAAGATACAGGACCTGGAAGAAGAAATGTAGAAAGAAATCAATGCCCTGAAAAAGAACACATCAGAGCTTGTAGAGCTGAAGGATTCATTCAACAAGATAAAAAAAAAAAAAAAACACTGAGAGTCTAACGAGCAAGCTAGAACAAGCAGAAGAGAGAATCTCTGACCTTGAAAACTGGCTGTTTGAATTAACAAAGGTGGACCAGAAAAAAGAAAAAAGAATTTTAAAAATTGAAGAAAGTCTAAGAGATATAACAACTTTAAGCACTCAAATATCTGAATCATGGGTATTCCAGAAGGGGAGGAAAAAGGAAATGGCATTGAAAACATATTCAATGAAATAATAGCAGAAAACTTCCCAGGTATAGGGAAAGTCACAGATCTTCAGATTCAGGAGGCCCAAAGATCCCCAAACATATTCAACCTAAAAAGTCCTCTCCAAAACATGTTATAGTCAAACTGGAAAAACTCAAAGACAAAGAGAGAATCTTAAAAGCTGCAAGAGAGAAGCAGCAAGTCACCTAAAAGGGAGCCCAAATCAGACTAACATCAGACTTTTCATCAGAAAGCCTAAAAGCCAGAAAAGAATGGGATGATATATTCAAAATACTAAAGGACAAAAATTGCCAGCCAAGAATACTTTGCCCAGCAAGGCTATCCTTCCAAAATGAAGGACAAATAGTATATTTCTCAGACAAACAAAAACTGCAGGAGTTCACTACCACACGACCAGCCTTACAAGAAATTCTTAAGGGAGTACTGGGTTTGATACCTGAAAAGCAACCATCACTGCCATGAATACTTAAGAAAGAACAAAACCTACCAGTAAAACAAAAATGCTAACAATAGAAAGAAAAAATAGTTTATCTGCCACCCAAGAAACCAACAAACACAGAAGACAAACAGAAAATCAGAAAGAAAGGAACAAAAGATATTTAAGACATCTAAACAAAAATCAATAAAATGCTAGGAGTAGGGCCGGCCCGGTGGCACACTGTTACAGTGCACCACTTGGGAGCGCGGTGGCGCTCCCGCCGAGGGTTCGGATCCCACATACAGACCGGCCGCTCACTGGCTGAGCAAGGTGCGGGGGCAACACCGAGGGTTGCGATCCCGTTGCCGGTCCCGGTCCAGTACGGGCGCGACACTGAGGGTTGCAATCCGTTGCCGGTCACGAAAAAAGACAAAAAAGGAAAAAATAAATAAATAAATAAAAATAAAAATGCTAGGAGTAAATGAACACCTTTCAGTAATAACTCTAAAATGTAAAAGGATTAAATTCCCCACTCAAAAGACACAGACTGACTGACTGGATTAAAAAGGCAGACCCAACAATATGTTGCCTTCAAGAGACTCACCTCACCCGTAAAGACACACATAGACTAAGAGTGAAAGGATGGAAAACACAGACACTAACACCATAATAGCAAGGGACCTGAACTCCCCACTCTCAACATTGGACAGATCATCTAGGCAAAAAAATCAATAGAGAAACATAAGACCTAAACAACACTATACCAATTGGACCTAGCAGATATCTACAGAACATTCCACCCAACAACCTCAGAATATTCATTCTTCTGATCAGCTCATGGAACATTCTCCAGGGTAGACCACATATTAGATCACAAATCAAGTCTCAACAAATTCAAAAAAATTGGAATTATTCTATGTATTTTTACAGATCACAATGAATTAGAATTAGAAATCAATAACAAATGAAACTCTGGAAACTATACCAACACATGGAAATTAAACAACATTCTACTTAATGACATATGGGTCTGAGAAGAAATTAAACAGGAAATCAAAAAATTTATTGAAACTAATGAAAACAATGACACATCATACCAAAACCTGTGGGATACTGCAAAAGCAACACTAAGGGGGAAATTTATTGCATTAACTGCTTACTTCAGAAGAATGGAAAGATGGCAAATAAACAACGTAACACTTCACCTTAAAGAACTAGGAAAACAAAAACAATCCAAACCCAAAGTTAGTAGGCAGAAAGAAATAATTAAGGTCAGAGCAGAACTAAATGAAATAGAAATCCGAAAAATGATACAAAAGATCAATGCACAAAAAGCTGGGTTTTTTGAAAAGATAAATAAAATTGACAAACCTCTAGCAAGGCTAACTAAGAAAAGAAGAGAAAAAACCCAAATAACAAAAATTAGAAATGAAAAGGTGATTTTACAACTGATACCTCAGAAATACAAGAAATCATTAGAGACTACTATAAAGAATTATGCCAACAAATTTGAAAATCTGGAGGAAATGGATAAATTTCTAGACACATACAAACTACCAAAACTGAGGCAAGAAGATATAGAAAATCTAAACAGACCAATAACAATAAAAGAGATTGAAGCTGTTACTAGAAGGCTCCCAACAAAGAAAAGCCCAGGACAGGTTCACTGCAGAGTTCTACTGAACCTTCAAAGAGGAACTGATACCAATTCTCTACAAACTACTCCAAAAGATTGAAACTCATTCTATGATGCAAACATCACCCTGATACCAAAACCAGACAAAGATACATCAAAAATAGAAAATTACAGGTCAATATCCTCAATGAATATAGATGCAAAAATCCTCAATAAAACACTAGCTTGAATACAGCAACACATACACAAAATTATACACCATGATCAAGTGGGATTCACGGCAGGGATGCAAGCTTGGTTCAACATAATCAA
>NW_007735219.1:0-438 GCF_000696425.1 Galeopterus variegatus | reverse complement strand
CTCCAAGTGCTCTATTTCTTTATCATTCTTTCATCTAGTTGTCCCATTCATTATTGAAAGTGGAGTATCGAAGTCTCCAGCTATTATTGTAGAGCTATTTCTCCTTTTGATTCTGTCATTTTTTGCTTCATATATTCTGGAGCTCTATTGCTTTGTGTGCCTATGTTAATAATTATTACATCTTGATAAATTGACTTTATATCAATATGTAACATCTTTTATTGCCTCTTGTAACATTTCTTGACTTAAAAGAATATTTTGTCTGGAAATCAGATAGACACTCTACCTCTGTTTGATTAGTATTTGCATAGAATACATATTTTCCATCTTTTTACTTTTGTTGCCTTTGTGTCTTTGGATTTAATGTTAGTCTCTTGTAGACAGTATCATATTTTGTAACTTTTCTGACCATCTCTAGTTTTAATTGGACAGTTTAAT
>NW_007735218.1:28685-80993 GCF_000696425.1 Galeopterus variegatus | reverse complement strand
TATCAAACTAAAAAGCTTCTGCATAGCAAAAGAAACAATTAACAGAGCTAAAAGACAGCCAGCAGAGTGGGAGAAAATATTCACAATATACACATCTGACAAATGACTAATATCCAGAATATATAAAGAACTCAAACAACTTTACAAGAAAAAAACAAGCAACCCAATCAAAAAATGGGCAAAAGAGCTAAGCAGGCATTTCTCTAAAGAAGATATACAAATGGCCAACAGTCATATGAAAAAATGCTCAACATCACTCAGCATCCGGGAAATGCAAATCAAAACCACACTGAGATACCATCTCACCCCAGTTAGGATGGCAAAAATCCAAAAGACACTGAAAGATAAATGCTGGCGTGGTTGCGGAAAAAAAGGAACTCTCATACATTGTTGGTGGGAATGCAAAATGGTACAACCCCTATGGAAAATGGTTTGGAGGTTCCTCAAACAATTGCATGCCTTAATTATTTTTTTGGTCTGGAATTTATTTTATCTAAAATTGTCCAAATTTTTATGCCATCCTTCTTTTATAGATTATATACCTAATACTTATTTTTCTTATACTTGCGTATCTTCATTTTATTTTTTACCTTTCTGCACTGGTTTGCTTTAAGAGTAACACTTATAGTAGCATAAAGCCGAATTTGTTTTTTAAAAAACTAATTTGATGGCCTCTTCCTCTCAATAAGTGAGATTAATCCACATGAAATTATGTTTAATATAGATATATATATAAACTTACGTTTGCAATTGTATTTTGTTGTTCTCTTCAGCAATTTTGGGTTTTTGTTTTGTTTTGTTTTGTTTTGTTTTTTCCTTTCTGGTCTTACATTGAGTCGGTCATTATTCCTCCTGTCTATTCTTTGATATTTTTTATATTCTATACTACTCCTTTAATAGCTATTCTTAAATTTCAGTAGAACACTTTACCTAACAAAGGTGAAAGTTAATTTGTATGGCTAAAATCTTTTAAATAATAAAAGGAATTAAAATATTTTCCCTTTTAGCTTCTCTTTGCAATCTTTAATACTATTCATGTTTTGTATTTTATCCGTAATAACTTCGTATAGCATACATTATACGAAGTTATACGAATTAAATACTGCCATTTGCAACAACATGGATGGACCTTGGGAGAATAATATTGAGTGAAATGAGTCAGGCAGTGAAAAAGAAATACCACATGTTCTCACTCATTGGTGGGAGCTAAAAAATAAAAATTAAACAAATTAATTCACCCACATACACACAGAAAAAAATCCGGGGTGTGGGGTGGGGAAGAAGATATAACAACTATACTTTTTCGAAGTTGTTACAACAAGCAAACGGAAAGGACATTCTTGTGGGGGAGGGGAGAGAGGGAGGAGGGAGGGAGGTGTCGGTGATGGGCCATAATAATCATATACATTGTATATTGACAAAATAAAAATTTAACGAAAAAAAAAAAAAAGAAAACATATTGATTCATTGTGTCCATTAACCAATTTCTCCCTACCCCTCTCCCCTTTCCCCTTCCCCCCATCTAATAATCAAAGACCTGTTCTCCCCTCTGAAAATTCAATGTATTAAATGTATTATTTATTTATTTCTCTCTCTCTCTCTCTTTCTCTTTTTTCCACTTATTAATGTGGGCATACAGTATTTCTCTTTAAGTGCCTAGCTTATTTCAGTTAACATAATTTTCTCTAGGCTTATCCATGCTGCAGCAAATGGCAGAATTTCATTTTTTTATGGCTGAGTAGTATCCGATTGTGCACATATACCACATTTTCTTTATGCAGTCATCCATTGGTGGGCATTTAGGTTGGTTCCACCTCTTGACTATTGCAAATAGAGCTGTAATTAACATGGGAATGCAGGTATCCCTTCAACATGATCATTTCTTCCTTTGGATATATATCCAGTAGTGGGATTGCTGAATCATATGGTAGTTCTATCTATAGTTGTTTGAGAAAACTCCATGCTATTTTCCATAAAGGTTGCACTAATATACAGCCAACCAATATTGTAGAAGCTTTCCCCTTTGCATTCTTGCCAGCATTTGTTATTCTCTGTCTTTTTTGATAATAGCCAAGCTAATTGGCGTGATATGATATCTCAATGTGGTTTTGATTTGCTTTTCTCTGCTGATTAGTGAAGTTGACCATTTTTTCATGTACTTTTTGCCCATTTTATGTCTTTTTTTGATAAATGTCTGTTTAGCCTTTTGCACATTTTTTAATCAGATTTTTTTTTTTACAGTTAAGTTGTCTTAGTTCCTTGTATATTCTGGATATTAATCACTTGTTGCATGCATAATTTGCAAATATTTTCTCCGATTCTGCAGGTTGCCTATTCACTCTGTTGTTCGAATCCTTTGCTGTGTAGAAGCTTCTTAGTTTGATATAATACCAGTTGATTATTTTTTTTTCTCTTTTTGCCTTTGCTTTGAGGTCTTATTCATAAAGTCTTTTCTCAGTTGTACATCCTGAAGTGTTTCCCCTGTGTTTCCTTCTAGGAGTTTTATAGTTTCATGTCTTATATTTAAGTCTTTAATCCATTTTGAGTTGATATTGGTATATGGTGAAGTGTACTGGTCTTATTTCATTCTTTTTTAAAATTTTTAAATTTTTAAAATTTTATTTTAACTTCTCAATATACATTGTGGTTGATTGTCATGACCCTTTACCCATTCCTCTTTCCCCACTCTCTCTCTCCCCTCCCCCCACTACATCATTTCTGTTCACTTGTCTTAACAAGCCCAAGGAATTGTGATTGTTGTGTCTTCTTCCTCCCCCTACCCTTTGTTTGTTTGTATATTTACTTATTTATTTATTTTTAGCTCCCACAAATAAGTGTGAACATGTATTTCTCTTTCTGTGCCTGACTTGTTTCACTTACTATAATTTTCCCTAAGTCCGTCCATGTGGTTGTGAATGGTAGTATTTCATTCTTTTTCAAAGCAGAGTAGTATTCCATTGTGTAGATATACCACCTTTTCCTTATCCACTCATATGATGATGTACGTTTGGGCTGGTTCCAACTCTTGTCTGCTGTAAATAGTGCTTCAATAGACATGGACATACAGGTATCCCTTTGGCATGATGATTTCTATTCCTCTGGGTATATACCTAGCAGTGGAATAGCTGGGTCATATGGTAGATCTATCTGTAATTATTTGAGAAATTTCCATACCATTTTTCATAAAGGTTGCACCATTTAAAAAAAATTTTTTTTATTTTGTCAATATACAATGTGGCTGATTATTGTGGCCAATTACCGAAAACTCCCTCCCTCCTCCCTCTCCCCCTCCCTCCCAACAATGTCCTTTCTGTTTGCTTGTCGTATCAACTTCAAAGAGTTGTAATTGTTATGTCTTCTTCCCTCCCCCACAACTCCGGTTTTTTGTGTATTTATTTATTTAATTTTAGCTCCCCCAAATAAGTGAGAACATGTGATATTTCTCCCTCTGTGCTGGACTTGTTTCACTTAATATAATTCTCTCTAGGTCCATCCATGTCCTTGCAAATAGCAGTATTTCATTCTTTGTTATTGCAGAGTAGTTTGCCATTGTGTAGATATACGACATTTTTCATATCCACTCATCTGATGATGGACATTTGGGCTTGTTCCAGCTCTTAGCTATTGTAAGGAGTGCTGAAATAAACACTGGGGAACAGGTATACCTTCGACTTGATGATTTCCATTCCTCTGGGTGTATTCCCAGTAGTGGGATAGCTGGGTCATATGGTAGATCTATCTGCAATTGTTTGAGGAACTTCCATACCATTTTCCATAGAGGCTGCACCATTTTGCAGTCCCACCAGCAATGTATGAGAGTTCCTGTTTCTCTGCAACCTCACCAACATTTCTCATTCTTCAGTCTTTTGGATATTATCCATCCTGACTGGGGTGAGATGGTATCTCAGTGTGGTTTTGATTTGCATTTCCTGAATGCTGAGTGATGTTGAGCATTTTTTCATGTGTCTGTTGGCCAATCGTATATCTTCCTTTGAGAAATGTCTATTTAGCTCTTTTGCCCATTTTTTGATTGGGTTACTTGTTTTTTGTTGTAAAGTTGTTTCAGTTCCTTGTATATTCTGGATTTAGGCCCTTGTCAGATGTATATTTTGCAAATATTTTCTCCCACTCTGTTGGTTGTCTGTTAACTCTGTTAATTGTTTCTTTTGCTGTGCAGAAGTTTTTTAGTTTGATATAATCCCATTTGTTTATTTTTCCTTTGGTTGCCCGTGCTTTTGGGATTGTATTCAAGAAGTCTGTGTCCAGTCCTACTTCCCAAAGTGTTTCTCCTATGTTTTCTTCAAGAATTTTTATTGTTTCAGGGTGCATGTTTATTTCTTTCATCCATTTTGAGTTGATTTTAGTATATGGTGAGAGGTATGGGTCTAGTTTCATTCTCCTGCATATTGATATCCAGTTATCCCAGCACTATTTGGTGAAGAGGCAGTCTCTTTCCCAGTGTATAGGTTTGATGCCTTTGTCAAAGATCAGATAGCTGTAGGTGTGTGGGTTGACTTCTGGATTTTCTATTCTATTCCATTGATCAGTGTGTCTGTTTTTATGCCAGTACCATGCTGTTTTAGTTATCATAGCTTTGTAGTATCGTTTAAAGTCAGGTAGTGTTATGCCTACAGCTTTATTTTTTTTGCTCAGCATTGCTTTGGCTACACGTGGTCTTTTGTTATTCCATATAAATGTCTGCATAGCTTTTTCCAATTCTGAGAAAAATGTCTTTGGAATTTTTGTGGGGATTGCATTGAATTTGTATATCACCTGGGTAGTATGGGCATTTTCACAATGTTGATTCTTCCAATCCAAGAGCATGGGATATCTTTCCATCTTCTTGTATCCTCTTTAATTTCTCTCACCAGTGGTTTGCAGTTCTTATTATAGAGATTTTGCACATCCTTGGTTAACTCAATTCCTAAGTATTTTATATTTTTGGTGACTATTGCAAATGGGNTCATATCCACTCATCTGATGATGGACATTTGGGCTTGTTCCAGCTCTTAGCTATTGTAAGGAGTGCTGAAATAAACACTGGGGAACAGGTATACCTTCGACTTGATGATTTCCATTCCTCTGGGTGTATTCCCAGTAGTGGGATAGCTGGGTCATATGGTAGATCTATCTGCAATTGTTTGAGGAACTTCCATACCATTTTCCATAGAGGCTGCACCATTTTGCAGTCCCACCAGCAATGTATGAGAGTTCCTGTTTCTCTGCAACCTCACCAACATTTCTCATTCTTCAGTCTTTTGGATATTATCCATCCTGACTGGGGTGAGATGGTATCTCAGTGTGGTTTTGATTCGCATTTCCTGAATGCTGAGTGATGTTGAGCATTTTTTCATGTGTCTGTTGGCCAATCGTATATCTTCCTTTGAGAAATGTCTATTTAGCTCTTTTGCCCATTTTTTGATTGGGTTACTTGTTTTTTGTTGTAAAGTTGTTTCAGTTCCTTGTATATTCTGGATTTAGGCCCTTGTCAGATGTATATTTTGCAAATATTTTCTCCCACTCTGTTGGTTGTCTGTTAACTCTGTTAATTGTTTCTTTTGCTGTGCAGAAGTTTTTTAGTTTGATATAATCCCATTTGTTTATTTTTCCTTTGGTTGCCCGTGCTTTTGGGATTGTATTCAAGAAGTCTGTGTCCAGTCCTACTTCCCAAAGTGTTTCTCCTATGTTTTCTTCAAGAATTTTTATTGTTTCAGGGTGCATGTTTATTTCTTTCATCCATTTTGAGTTGATTTTAGTATATGGTGAGAGGTATGGGTCTAGTTTCATTCTCCTGCATATTGATATCCAGTTATCCCAGCACTATTTGGTGAAGAGGCAGTCTCTTTCCCAGTGTATAGGTTTGATGCCTTTGTCAAAGATCAGATAGCTGTAGGTGTGTGGGTTGACTTCTGGATTTTCTATTCTATTCCATTGATCAGTGTGTCTGTTTTTATGCCAGTACCATGCTGTTTTAGTTATCATAGCTTTGTAGTATCGTTTAAAGTCAGGTAGTGTTATGCCTACAGCTTTATTTTTTTTGCTCAGCATTGCTTTGGCTACACGTGGTCTTTTGTTATTCCATATAAATGTCTGCATAGCTTTTTCCAATTCTGAGAAAAATGTCTTTGGAATTTTTGTGGGGATTGCATTGAATTTGTATATCACCTGGGTAGTATGGGCATTTTCACAATGTTGATTCTTCCAATCCAAGAGCATGGGATATCTTTCCATCTTCTTGTATCCTCTTTAATTTCTCTCACCAGTGGTTTGCAGTTCTTATTATAGAGATTTTGCACATCCTTGGTTAACTCAATTCCTAAGTATTTTATATTTTTGGTGACTATTGCAAATGGGCAAGCTTTCTTGATTTCTCTTTCTGCCTGTTCACTATTGGAGAATAGAAATGCTACTGATTTTTGTGTGTTGATTTTGCCTTCTGCTACATTGCTGAAATCCTTTATCAACACCAAGAGTTTCTTTTTTTACAGTCTTGAGGGTGTTTGATATATAGGATCATGTCATCTGCAAAGAGGGACAGTTTGACTTCATCTTTTCCAATCTGGATGTCCTTTATTTCCTTCTCTTCGCTGATTGCTCTGGATAGTACTTCAAACACTATGTTGAACAGGAGTGGTGAGAGTGGGCATCCTTGTCTAGTTCCTGTTCTTAAAGGAAAGGGTTCAGCTTTTCCCCATTCAGGATGATATTAGGAGTTGATTTATCTTATATGGCTTTAATTATGTTGAAATACTTTCCATCTATACCTAACTTATAGAGGGTCTTTGTCATGAATGAATGTTGAATTTTATCAAATGCTTTTTCAGCATCTGTGGAGATGATCATATGGTCCTTGTGTTTGATTTTATTAATATGGTGTATCACATTTATTGACTTGCGTATGTTGAACCAATTTTGCATCCCTGGGATGAATCCCACTTGATCGTGGTGTATAATTTTACACATGTGTTGCTGTATTCTGTTAGCTAGTATTTTATTGAGGATTTTGCATCAATATTCATCAAGGATAGCAGCCTGTAGTTTTCTTTTTTAGTTGTATCTTTACCTGGTTTTGGTATCAGGGTGATGTTTGCTTCATAGAATAAGTTAAGGAGAATTGCCTCTGTTTCAATCTTTTGGAATAGTTTGTAAAGAATTGGTGTCAATATCTTTTTGTATGTTTGGTAAAATTCTGCTGTGAATCCATCCAGTCCTGGGCTTTTCTTTGTTGGGAGCTTTCTGATAACAGCTTCAATCTTCTTTATTGTTATCGGTCTGTTCACATTTTCTACATCTTCGTTACTCAGTTTTGGTAGCTTGTGTGTGTCCAGAAATTTATCCATTTCCTCCAGATTTTCAAATTTGTTGGCATATAGTTGTTTATAGTAGTCTCAATTGATTCCTTGTATTTCAGATGTATCAGTTGTAATATCACCTTTTTCATTTCTAATTTTTTTATTTGGGTCTTCTCTCCTCTTTTTTCCGTTAGTCATGCTAATGATTTGTCAATTTTATTTATTTTTCAAAAAGCCAACTTTTTGATTCATTGATCTTTTGTATTGTTTTTGGGTTTTGATTTCATTAAGTCCTGCTCTGATATTAATGATTTCTTTCCATCTGCTAACTTTGGGTTTGGATTGTTCTTGTTTTTCTAGTTCTTTAAGGTGAAGTGTTAGGTTGTTCACTTGCCATCTTTCCATTTTTCTGAAGTAAGCATTTAATGCGATTAATTTCCCCCTGTGTACTGCTTTTGCAGAATCCCACCTGTTTTGGTATGATGTATGATTGTTTTCATTAGTTTCAATAAATTTTTTGATTTCCTGTTTGATTTGTTCTTGGGACCCATATGTCATTAAGTAGAATGCTATTTAATTTCCATGTGTTTGTATAGTTTCCAGAATTTCATTTGTTATTGATTTCTAATTTTAATCCATTGTGGTCTGAAAAAATACATGGGATAATTTCATTTTCTTTGAATTTTTTTTTTGTATCCTTTTTGAGACCGGCCACCCCGCACTCAGCCAGTGAGCACTGTGAGTGGACCGGTCATCCCTTTATAGGATCCGAACCTGCAGCGGGAGTGCTGCTGTGCTCTCAGCGCCACACTCTCCTGAGTGCACCATGGGCTTGGCCCATCCTTGAACTTTTTGAGACTTGGTTTGTGACCTAACGTGATCTATCCTGGTAAATGATCCATGTGCTGATGAAAAGAATGAATATTCTGAGGTTGTTGGATGGAATGTTCTGTAGATATCTGCCAAGTCCAACTGGTCTAGTGTGTTGTTTAGATCTTGTGTTTCTCTCTTGATTCTTTGCTTATATGATCAGTCCAATATTGACAGTGGGGTGTTCAGGTCCTGGTATTATGGTATTAGTGTCTATTTCATTCTTTAGGTCTAATAGAGTTTGTTTTATAAATCTGGCTGCTCCAACATTGGCTGCATATATATGTATAATTGGTATGTCTTCTTGATGGATTAATCCTTTATTATTATGTAGTGGCCCTCATTATCTCTTTTTATGGTTTTTAGTTTAAAGTCTATTTTATCAGTTATAAGAATGGCTCCCCTTGCAGATGCTTTGTCTAATTATCCAAAGTCCATAGTTTTTCATTTCTGTTTGCATGGTAAATCTTTTTCCATCCTTTCACTCTTAGTCTATGTGAATGTTTATGGGTGAGGTGGGTCTCTTGAAGGCAGCATAGAGTTAGGTTCTCCTTTTTAATCCAGTCAGCCAGTCTGTGTCTTTTGATTGGGGAATTTAAGCCTTTTACATTGAGAGTTGTTATTGAAAAGTGTTGATTGAATCCTAGCATTTTATTGATTTTCATTTGGATGTCTTAAATGTCTTCTGTTCCTTTCTTTCTGATTTACTGTTTTTTTTTTCTGTATTTGTTGGTTACTTGGTTTTTAGATGGCCTTATTTTGTTTGTTTGTTTGTTTTCTCTTCATGAATGCCATTTTTAGTATACTAGTGGGTTGTGATTTTTCTTGGATTTTTATGGCTTTGGGAGTTGTTTTTCAGGTACCAAACCCTTGAGAATTTCTTGTAAGGATGTTCGTGTGGTAGTGAACTCCCGCTGTTTTTGTTTGTCTGAGAAATATACTATTTGCCCTTCATTTTGGAAGGATAGCCTTGCAGGGTAGAGTATTTTTTGCTGGCAATCTCTGTCTTTTAGTATTTTGAATATATCATCCCATTCCTTTCTAGCTTTTCAGGTTTGTCATGAAAAGTCTGATTGGGCCTTCCTTATATGTGATTTGATGCTTCTCTCTTGCAGCTTTTAAGATTATCTGTTTGTCTTTGAATTTTGCCAATTTGACTATAACATGTCTTGGAGAAGACTTTTTGCGTTGAATACGTTTGGGGGATATTTGAGCTTCCTGAATCTGAAGATCTGTGTCTTTTCCAATAACTGGGAAGTTTTCTGCCACTATGTTCTTGAATATGTTTTCAATGCAATCTCCTTTTTCCTCCCTTTCTGGAATACCCGTATCTCCGAAATTTGAGTGCTTAAGGTTATCTGATATTTCTCTTAGATTTTCGTCAATGCTTTTAATTTTTTTTTCTTCTTTTTTTCTGCCTGTGTTATTTCAAACAGCCCATCTTCAAGGTCAGAAGTTCTCTCTTCTACTTCTGCAATCCTTCTGCTTAAGCTCTCTGTTGTGTTTTTTATTTTGTTGAATGAATTCTTCAGCTCAGCAAGTTCTGCTACATTCATTTTCAGGGCATTGAATTTCTTGTATATTTCCTCTTTCAGGTCCTGTATACTTTTCCTCGTTTCCTCATGTTGTCTAGCTGAGTTTCTTGTATCTCATTCAGTTTCCTTAGAATTGTCACTTGAAATTCCTTGTCAGACATTTCAAGGGCTTCTTGTTCTATAGGATCTAGAGTTTGAGAGTTATTACCCTTTGGTGGTGTACCTTCTTGATTTTTCATATTTCTGATATTTTTCCTTCGATGTTTAGTCATTGTGGCAGGGGGTGTCACAGTCTACTGGTTTGACACGATTGTTTGGCTAGGATGCTCCTGGGTTGTGGGATGACACCACCATGCTTGTGGTCTCTGTGGTGCTTCTGCCTCCCCTGTTGGACCATCTCTCTGCTCCACTTGCAGTTGGCTGGGCTGCTGGGTTGTGCGCTGGTTCTGCGCATGCTCGGGTGGGCCAGGGATGGAGTTGAGTGGCAGATGTGAGGCCTACCTGCTGCAGCTGGGTAACAGGCTGGCTCTGCAGGGTGTGTGGTCTCTGCGGTGCTTCCGCCTCCCCTTCTGGATGTCTCCCTGCTCCACGTGGTCTTGGCTAGGCTGCTGCTGCTGGGTTGCAGGCTGGCTCTGCAGGGTGTGTGGTCTCTGTGGTGCTTCTGCCTCCCCTGCTGGACGTGTCCCTGCTCCACGAGCTCTCAGCTGGGCTGCTGGGTTGTGCACCGGCACCACAGAGTCTGTGTTCTCCATGGTGCTTCTACCTCCTCTGCTGGATGTTTCCCTGCTCCACGTGTGCTCGGGTGGGCCAGGGATGGAGCTGGGTGGCAGATTTGAGGCCTACCTGCTGGGTGGCAGGCTGGCACCGCAGGGCATGTGGACTCTGTGGTGCTTCCACCTCCCCTTGCAGATGCTTTGTCTAATTACCCAAAGTCCATTGTGCTCCACCACAATGGGCACTGAGTTGCAAAACTGTTCCTGTCACGTCCTTGACAGGTGAGTCCTCTCTCTCTCAGGCCTCAGTTTCCTTATTAGTTTCTGAAGCTGGGAAGTCCAAAGTCCATCTGGTGGTGGTAACAGAGACCCAGGGGTCTCATGTTGCAAGATGGTAGAAGCAGAGAGAGCAGAGAAAGGTTGCACCATTTTGCAGTCCCATCAATGGTGTATGAGAGTTCCTTTTTCTCTGCAACCTCACCAGCATTTATCATTCTCAGTCTTGTGAATATTAACCATCCTGACTGGACTGAGAAGGTATCTCAAAGTGGTTTTGATTTGCATTTCCTGAGTGCTGAGGGAAGTTGAGCATTTTTTCATGTGTCTGTACACCATTTATATATCTTCCTTTGAGAAATGCCTATTCAGCTCCCATTTTTAATTGGGTTATTTGGTTTTTTGCTGTAAAGTTGTTTGAGTTCCTTTTATATTCTGGATATTAATCCTTTGTCAGATGTATATTTTGCAAATATTCTCTCCCACTCCGTTGGTTGCCTTTTCGCTCTGTCAATTGCTTCTTTTGCTGTGCAGAGGCTTTTTAGTTTGATATAATACCATTTGTTTATTTTTCCTTTGGTTGCCTGTGCTTTTGGGGTCATATTCATGAAGTCTGTACCCACTCCTACTTCCTGGAGTGTTTCCCCTATGTTTTCTTTAAGGAGTTTTATTATTTCAGGGTGTATATTTAATTCTTTAATCCATTTTGAGTTGATTTTGGTATATGGGGAGAGGTATGCGTCTAGTTTCATTCTCCTACATATGAATATCTAGTTATCTCAGCACCATTTGCTGAAGAGGCAGTCTCTTCCCCAGTGTGTAGACTTGGTGCCTTTGTTAAAGATTAGATGGCTGTAGGTGTATGGGTTGATTTCTGGGTCCTCTATTTATTCCATTGATCCATGTGTCTGTTTCTATGCCAGTACCATGCTGTTTTGATTATTACAGCTTTGTAGTATAGTTTAAAGTCAGGTAGTGTTATGCTTCTAGCTTTATTATTTTGCTCAGGATTGTTTTGTCTATGCATGGTCTTTTGTTATTCCATGTAAATGGATAGTTTTTTCCACTTCTGGGAAAAATGTCTTTGGAATTTTGATAGGGATTGCCTTGAATCTGTAGATCAGTTTGGGTAACATGGACATTTTCACAATGTTAATGCTTCCAATCCAAGAGCATGGGTTATCTTTCCATCTTCTTGTGTCCTCTTTAATTTCTCTCAGCAATGGCTTGTAATTCTCTTCATAGAGATTTTTCACATCCTTGGTTAACTTTCTTCCTAAGTATTTCATTTTTTTGATGGCTATTGTAAATGGGCTAGCTTTCTTAATTTCTTTTTCTGCATGTTCACTGTAGGAGTACAGAGATGCTACTGATTTTTGTGTGTTCATTTTGTATCTTTCAACTTTGCTGAGATCATTTATCAACTCCTAGAGTTTTTTCATAGAAGCATTAGGCTGTTTCTCATTTGCTTATTTGCTGTTCCAGTGGGTTTTGTTCTCTCTTGTGTATTCATGGTGGTGATGAACAGTTTTTGGATTCCAGATGCAGACTCCTTGAGGTATTTTTTGTAGCACTGGTTGTGTGGTGGTGAACTTCTGCAGTTTTTGTCTGTCTGGAAAATACACTATTTCTCCTTCATTTGTGAAGAATAGCCTTGCTGGAAATGGTATTCTTGGCCAGTGGTGTTTTCTTTTAGTATTTTGAATATATCATCCTGTTCTCTCCTGACCTATGAGGTTTCTGCTAAGAAATCTTCTGCTAGTCTGATGGTGACTCCCTTATAGATGACTTGGAACTTTTCTCTTGCTGCTTTTAGGATTCTCTTTGTCTTTGACTTTGACAATTTAACTACAAAGTTAGACTATCAAAGGTCTTAGAGAGGACCTTTTTGGATTGAATCTGATTGGGGATCTTTGAGCCTCTTGGATCAGGTAGTCCATATTTATCCCAATACCTGGGAAGTTTTCTGCTATTATTTCATTGAATAGGTTTTGAATGCCTTTCCCTTTCTCTTCTTCCTGAACAGCCATAATTTGGATGTTTGCATGCTTAAGGTTGTCTGACAGCTCTTGTAGGTATTTTTCATTTTCTTTTTCTTTTGGTTACCTGGTTACTTCAAAAAACATGTTTTCAAGGTCATGGATTCTTCTGCATCCTCCTTGATGGGGTGGGTTGACGTGGGCAGGCTCATTGGAGCTGTAGTTATGTGTCTGTGCCTGAAAGAGGCATATGAATCCTTCACTACCTCCTCATGCCTGCATGAATTACAAGTGTGCCTCACCAAAGAAGGAGGGCTTGCCAGGAGTTCCCAGTACCAGGTGCATGGCTGCAGAGGCTGCCACTCAGAGAGGCATATTTGTTCTCCTTTCCCTCCTCATGGCTCTGAGTATTGTAGGAACATCCCACCGAAGTAGGCAGGGTCACCAACCACAAGCAACAGACCTGAATTAGCTGTTTTCTAGATCTGGAGCTTGTGCACATTGACTCCGTCTGTCCTGAGGGTGCCATCCTTGCTGCACTGGAACAGCTATTCCCAGGATGCAGGACTGAAGCCAAGGTTTAATGCCAATTCCTAGTTCACTGTAGCAGTCCGGGACCTGGGGGGTGGGGGAAGCTCTGCATGAGCCCCTCCCCAGGCCAATGCAGCCACACACATGCCTGCAGCAGTTCCTGACACCAAGTGCATGGCTGCATGAGTGGCACAGACTCCACCATGGGTTGGGTCACTGGTCCTTTCACCTTTATGTCACAAAATTCCAGAAAACCCATGTAGAGCTAGAGCTAGGGTCTGGTGCTCACAGACCCATCAAGCCCATTCACAAACCATTCATGCCGGGTCTATGAGCTAGGTAACTGGCAAAGTCCAAAGGAAAACTGAAACTGAGCAGCTGCCAGTAGAGTAAACATGCTCTATTTTTAGACACTCAGCTGCCAGCTCTTAGGTCAGCACTGCTTCAGAAACTGAAGAGCACACAAAAGCAAATAACTAGAAAGATACATTGGTGCACATGCACACTAACTCCACCCACACACAACTTGTTTACAAAAAACATGCTACGCCATCCCCCAAACAGACCTGAGCCAAGGAAACCTGAGGAAATTATTCTATTTTCCCCACACCCCACTACTCTGGGTTGAGGAATGGGGTGGTGATGATGGAGAAACTTTTCAATCTCTTTGTGGCTTTCCTGAATTTCCGCACTCACCACAGTCTCTGCTACTGCTTTTCTGTGCTCCAGCTCCCTTCTTTAGTTTTTCTAGTCCACATGTAGTTGCTTATTTGCTGCATTCTCCATCTTTGTAGGAGAGAGGAATAATGTCTCCTAGTATGCTATCTTGCTCTGCCTCCTGACTCCATATCTTGGCTACTGTGAATAGTGCTGCAATAAAAATCGGAGAGCAAATATCTTTTCAATATACTGATTTCCACTCCTTTAGATATATACCTAGTAGTGGGATTGATGGATCATATAGTGACTCTATTTATAGTTTTATATATTCTATAGTTTTTGAGACTGTTTTTTGTAAATGTTTACTAGTTTACATTCCCACCAACAATGTATGAGTTCCCCTTTCTTAGCATTCTTGCCAGCATTTGCTATTTTCTGTCTTTGATAATAGCCATTCCAACTGGAGTGAGATGACATCTCACTGTAGTTTTGATTTGCATTTCCTTAATAATTAGTGATGTTGAGCATTTCTCATATACTTGTTGGCCATTTGTACATCTTGAGAAATGCATATTCAGCTCATTTGCCCATATTTTGATGAGATTGTTTTCTTGCGATTGAGTTTGCTATTATCAGTGTCTTGCATTTTTGTTATTCTGGTGATATTTCATTATGGTGTTAATTTGCATTTTAACTGGGGTTATATGGTATCTTATTGGGGTTTTGATTTGCATTTCCTTGATGATTAGTGATGCTGAGAATTTTTTCATATAGCTGTTGGTCATTTGTGTGTCTTATTTAGAGAAATGTCTTTTCAGGTTATATCCCCATTTTTAAAAATTGGATTGTTGGTTTTTTTGCTGTTAAGTTGTTTAGGTTACTTGTATACTGGATATTAATTCCTTGTTGGATGAATAGTTTGCAAATATTTTATCCCATTTCACTAGTTGCCTGTTTGCTCTGTTGACTGTTTCTTTTGCTGTGCCGGAAGCTTTTCAGTTTGATATAATCCCATTTGTCTATTTTTGCTTTTGTTGCCAGTGATTTAGAAGTCTTCTCCATAAAATTTTTGCCCAGATCATTGTCTTATAGTGTTACCCCTATGTTTTATTCCAGTAGTTTTATAGTTTCAGGTCTTACATTTAAGCCTTTAAATCATATTGAATTGATTTTTTGTAAATGGTGAGAGATACAGGTCTAGTTTCATCCTTCTGCACATGGATATCCAGTTTTCTTAGCACCATGTATTGAAGAAGATGTGTTTTCCCCAATGTATTCTTCTTGGGGGCATAGCTATTGTAAATGAGATTGCTTTCTTGATTTCTTTTTCAACTTGCTTCTTATTGGTATATAGAAATGCTACTAAGTTTTGAATGTTGATTTTGTATCTTGCAACCTTACTGAATTTGTTAATCAGTTCTAAGAGTTTTTTGTTGTTGTTGTTGTGTGTGTGTGTGTGTGTGTGTAAATTCTTTAGTTTTTCTTTATATAAAATCATGTTGTCTGCAAATGGGCAATTCAACTTCCTCTTTTCTAATTTGGATGCACTCCATTTCTTTCTCTTGCCTGATTGCTCTGGCTAGAACCTCCATTACTATGTTGAATAATAGTGGTGAGATTGGGCATCCTTGTCTTATTCCTGTTCTTAGAGGAAAAGCTTTTAACTTTTCTCTGTTCAAGATTATGTTAGCTGTGTGTTTGTTATATATGTCTTTTATTGTGTTGAGATACTTTCCTTGTACACCTAATTTGTTGAGAGTTTTCATTATGAAGGAATGTTGAATTTTATCAAATGCTTTTTTTTGTATTTATTGGGTTTACCATATTGTTTTTGTACTTCATTTTGTTGATATAGTGTATCACATATATTGATCTGTATATATGGAACCATTCTGCATCCCTGGATGAATCTTACTTGATCATGGTGGACAATTTTGTTGATATGTTGTTGAATTCTGTTTGCTAGTACTTTGTTGAGAATTTTTGCATCTATGTTCATCAGGGATATTGGCCTGTAGTTTTATTTTATCTTTGTCTGATTTTGATATTGGGGTAATTCTGGCCTCAAAGAATGAGTTTTGAAGCATACCCCCTGCTTTGATATTTTGGAATAGTTTGAGAAGAATTGCTATTAATTTTTCTTGAAAACTTTGGTGGAATTTAGCAATGAAGCCATTTGATTCTGGGCTTATTTTCGATGAAACACTAGTAATTACGGCTTCAATCTCATACTCATTATTGGTCTGTTCTGGTTTTCTCTTTATTTTCGTTTCAGTTTTGGTAGGTTGTATGTGTCCAGCAATTTATCCGTTTCCTTCCTATTTTCCAATTTGTTTGCATATTTTTGTTGATAATAGTCTCTTATGGTTATTTGTATTTTTATGTTACCAGCGGAACGGTGTCCTTCATCCCATTTTATTTTATTTTTCAAACTGAGTACATATGTTCCAGGATATATTTACAAGAATGTCATATAGTAATTAGCTGTGTAAGAGCCCTAGAGTGGGAACAAACCTAAATGCACATCAATAAAAAGGACCAATAGATTTAGTATATTCATACAATGGAATATCATCAGAGAGTGAAAACAACATGATACATCTCAGAAAACACATAATTTTGAGCAACAGAAGGAACAATACGTGTAGCATGATTCTAAAGATAAAAATAGGCAAATTCAATGAATATTTTCAAACATAAATGGAATACTATAAAGAAAAACAAGGAGGTGAACTATTACAAAGGCGAATATAGAGGTTATATTTACGGAAAAGAGAGGGTTTGTGATCAGGAAGAGACATTTTGTGGATTTCTGGACCTTAAAAAACTGTAGAGCTAGGGCTAGGTCTCACAGACCCCTCGAGCCCATTTACAAACCCTTCACACACAGGTGTATGAGCTAGGTAACAGGAAAAAGGTCCTCAGAGTTGTAGGTGAAGAAATAATAATATAATATTATATAGTTCATTGTACACATCTGTGGGGTACAGCTTTGAATATCAATACCTGTGTGCAATATGTAGTGCTCAAATCAGGATAATAAGTATATTCAACATTATACAATGTAATAATGTAATCATTTTTTCTGATTCTTTACCAATTTCTCAATAACCCCCTCCCCCTTCCTTTTTCCCACTCTGGTAGCCTCAGTTCTGTTCTCTCTTTTTGAAAGTTGAACTTATTATTGCGTTGTTGTATCTTTTGTTTTTTATTTGTTTATTTTTTTAGCTCCCACTTATGAATGAAAATACGTGGTATTTCTCTTTCTGTGTCTAGTTTGTTTCACTTAACATAATTTTCTCTAAGTTCATCCATGTTTCTCTGAATGGCAGAATTTCATTCTTTTTTATGGCAGAGTAGTATTCCATTGTGTATAAATACCACATTTTCCTTATCCAGACATTTGTTGATGGATATTTAGGTTGGTTACAACCCTTGGCTATTGCAAATAAAGTTGTGATAAACATGGGCATGCAGGTATCCCTTCGACATGATGATTCCCATTTTTTTGGGTATATACCCAGCAGTGGGATTGCTGGACCTTATGGCAGTTCTATCTGTAGTTGTTTAAGGAACCTCCATATTATTTTTCATAATGGTTGTACTAATACATAGTTCCACCAACAGTGTAGGAGGGTTCCTTTTCTCTGCATCTGTGCCAGCATTTGTTATTCTCTGTCTTTTTGATAATGGCCAGTCTAACTGGGGTGACATGATATTTCAATGTGGTTTTGATTTGCATTTCTCTGATGCTTAGTGATGCTGGACATTTTTGCATGTACCTGTTGGCCATTTGCATAACTTCCTTTGAGAAATGCTTTTTCAGGTCCTTAGCACATTTTAAAATCATTTTACTTCTTTTTCTACTGTTAAGTTGTTTGAATTCCTTGTATATTCTGGATATTAATCCCTTGTCAGTTGAATGGTTTGCAAATATTTTCCCCCATGGAATGTTCTTCTTTACCTCTTGTAAGATTTCTTGTCTTAAAGACTTCTTTTTCTGATATTCATATAGGTCTTCCAGATTTATTATAATTAGTGTTTGCATGGAATATTTTTATTATTTTTAAGAAATCTATGTGTCTTTCTTTTTTTAAAAATTATCTTTGGAAATAATTTATAACTGGGACTTAATATTTTATCCAGTCTGACAATCTCTGCCTTTTAATACTTTCCTTTTAATGTACTTTTTAAGTACTTTTAGATTTACAGAAAAATTGTTAAAATTGTACAGAGACTTCCCATACTTCCCCTATTATTAACATCTTATGTTTGTTTGTTGCATTTGTCTCAATTAATGAAGCAATAATCAAACATGTTTATTAACTAAAGCCCATACTTTATTTGGATTTTCTTAGTTTTCACCTAATGTTTCTTTTTTCAATTTAAGGATCCTGTCCATGACACCACATTACATTTAGTTGTCATCTCCTTAGACTCCTCTAGACTGTGACAGTTTTTCAGATTTTTCTTCTTCTTTATGATCCTGACGATTGAGGGGTCCTGATCAGGTATGTTGTCCGATGTCCCTCTACTGGAATTTGCCTGATGATTTCCTCATGGTTAGACAGGGATTATGAAATTGGAGGAGGAACACTACCTAGGTAAGTTGACATACTCATTACATTATATCAAAGGGTACATGCTATTAACATGACTTATCACTGATGTTGTTAACCTTGATCACCTTGCTGAGGCAGTGTTTGTCATTTCCCCATTGTAAAGTCACTTCCCACCCCTTCCATCCATACCATACTCTTTGGAGGAAGTCACTGTATGCAGTGCACATTAAATGACTGGAGAGCTATTCTCCACCTCCTTAAGGATGGAGTATCTATGTAAATTATTTGGAATTTTTCTCCACTAGCTTGACACTCTCTTCCATTTGTTTGTTTATTCAATTGTTTATTTATGTCATTATCATCTCATGGATATATATTCTGTACCTTACATTATTGTCCAACATTACATTGTGTGTTTCCTTGCTTGAATCCTTCCAACTTTGGCTACTAGAAGCTCTTTCAGCTCCTTGTCCTTTTGACAACCTTCACTCCATCATTTTGCTTTTTGGCACTAAAAGCCTGTAGATGCTGCAGGCTTATGTTGAATATCCTCTCTGCTAACCCTACAATCCTCCACATCTCTAAGGAGCCCTCTTTCTTTTTATTGGAGAATGATATTAGATAATCAATATCTGGGCATGAGATGTGGTTGCTGCCACTGGAATAACATTGCTTCTAGACTTTCTCAACTCCACCAACAGAACAAGGAAAGACTATGTATATATAGTAAATGTAAATACATACTAACTCATGCATATACACATATCTATAAATATTAGCACACATAACCATCTGTCTTTATATTAAGCTAAATGATTTCATACTGATGTCTCCAACTCTAATCCATTACCCATAGGTAATTTTTGCTTTCTTACCTTGCTGTGTGTAAACTCCCATTATGACAGTGAGAAGTCTGTAACATAATTTCTAATGTGGTTATGTTTACTTCTACCAATTTGCTATCTTTAAAAAAATGTCTCCATCTATTCTTGAATACTTTTTCTTCTTTTCCTTCCTTCTTTTGGAGTAATTCAATATTGTTTAGTGTTCCATTTTATCTCATGTATTGGCTTATAAACTTTATGTTTTAATTTTATTCTTTAGGGTTACTAAATGCATCTTTAGTTTACAAATATGCATCTTTACATATGCATCTTTGATTCACACCAGATGGCCTTTGTATATATCATATTATATCACTTCATGTGTAATATGAACCTTACAAAAATACTTATTTTCCCATTTTTGTTTTTTGTCATACATTTTACTTTTACATTTAACTAACAACAATTGTAATTCCTTGAAGAGGTTAAGACAAGCAAACAGATATGAGGTTGATGTGGGGGGAGAAGGTGAGGGGAGGGAGGTTTTGGTAATGGGCCACAAAAATCAACCACATTGTATATTGATAAAATAAAATAAAATTAAAAAAAATAAAGAAAGACACAACAATCACAATAATATGTTGAACTCTCAAAAGGAGAACTAAGGTTACCAGAGGTGGGAAAAGGGGAAGGGGCGAAGAAAGGAATTGGTAATAGGCAACAAAAAATGATGACATTGTATATTGTTGAATATAGTAATTATCCTGATTTGAGCACCACATATTGCACACAGGTTGTATTAGTCCATCTGTGTTGCTATAACTGAAAGACCTGAGACTGAGTAATTTATAAAGAACAGAGGTTTATTTGGTTTATGTTTCTGGGACAGCAGCATCAGGCTGCTTCTGCTCATGGTGGAAAGCGGCAGGCAGCCAGTGGGTACAAGCAGATCACATAGCAAGAGGAAGCAAGAGAGAGAGAGAGAGAGAGAGAGGAGGTGCCAGGGTCTTTTAGACAACCAGCTCTCATGGGAACTAATGGATTGAGAACTCACTCATTAATCCCCCCACCTAGGGAAAGCATTAATCCATTCATGAGGGATCTGTCCACATGACTCAATCAGCTCCCAACACTGCCATACTGGGGATCAGATTTCCACATGAGTTTTAGTGGGGGCAACACATCCTAACTCTATCATTTTGCCTCTGGCCCCCCAAAACTCATGTCCCTCTCACATACAAAATACAGTCATTCTATCCCAACAGTCCCAAAGGTCTTAGCTTGTTCCACAACAACTTAAAAGTCCAAAGTCCAAAGTCTCATCTGAGACAAAAAGCAAAAGTCCTTCCAGCTGTGAAACTGTAAAAATCAAAAACAAATTATCTACTGCCAAGATACAATGGTGGAATAGACATTGGGTACACATTCCTATTCCAAAAGGCAAAAATAGGCCAGAAGAAAGGAAAAACAGGCCCTAAACAAGTCCAAAACCCAGCAGGGCAGACATTATGTCTTAAAGCTCCAAAATAATCTTCTTTGATTCTAAGTCCTGCATCCTGGGCACAATTGGGCATCTGGGCCCCCAAATCCTTGGGCAGCCTCACTCCCACAGCTCTGCTAGGTGCAATGCTGGTGCCTGTAGCTTTTCCAGGCCAGTGTTGCACGTTGCCAGAGGCCTTACTGTTCTGGGGTCCTGGCAGTAGCCCTGCTGCCTTGGCTGTACTAGAAATTTCCCTGGTGGGGGCTCTGACTTCACTTTTCTGCTTGGCATTGCTGTAGTAGATGGCCTCTGTGGTAGCTCCAACCCTGTGGCAGGTCTCTGCCTGGACCCCCAAGCTTTTCCATACATCTTCTGAAATCTGAGTGAAGGTTGCCATTCCTCCACTGCTCTCATGTCCTACTGGCCTGCAGACTTAACACAATGTGGATGCCACCAAGGTTTCAGGCTTCTACTCTCCAGAGTTGCTGCATGAACCACACTTGGGGCTGGTTGAGGCAGGGCTGCTCCAGCCAGATCAGCTGGGATGCAAGGAGCAGGTTCCTGAGGGCAGCTGTGCCCCAGGTCTGTCCTCTGGGACAACTCAATCCTTCTAGGCCTCACGGTCTTTTATGGTAGGGGCACCCTTCCAGTCTTCTGAAATGACTTTAGGGCTTTTTCCCCATTGTCCTGGTTATTAGCATCTGGCTGCCTCACTGCCAAGCTAATGTCTTTAGTAACCAGTTTATCTGCTTCACTCTTGCATTTTCTCCAACTCTCTGCTTCTCTACCACATGGCCAGGCTGCAAATTTTCCAAATCTTTACACTCTGCTTCCCTTTTAAATTCTGGCTTTACATCATGCCTTTGCTGCCATAACTCAGAATAGGCTGTTAAAAGTAACCATGCAGCTTCCTTAATGCTTTGCTTCTTGGAAATTTCTTCTGCTAAACATTCTGGTTCACAGATTTTAAGTCCCTCCTTCCACAAAGTTTAAGGGCATGGACACCATGCAGCCAAATTCCTTGCTATGGTGTAGTAACAGTTATCTTTTGTCCAATTCCCAATAAGTTCCTCATTTCTATCTGAGACCTCATCATCCACGTGGTCTTTACTGTCCATGTTTCTATCAACACTCTGGTCACAACCATTTAAACAATCTCTAAAATGTTTCAAACTTTCCCTCATCTTTTTGTCTTCTTCTAAGTCCTCCAAACTCCTCCAGCCTTTGTCCATTACCCAGTTCCAAAGTTGCATCCACATTTTCAGGTATCTGTATAGCAACACCCCACTCTTTGGTACCAGTTTTCTGTATAAGTCCATTTGTGTTGCTATAACAGAAATACCTGGACTGGGTGATTTATAAAGAACAGAGGTTTATTTGGCTTATGATTCTGGGAATACGCAGGCATTAGTTGTAATCAAATTATCACATTACTGATTGTAATAATTTTCTTTGTGATCCAAGCAAGTGACATTGTGATTACAAAGTGATTTCTTTTTGTTTGCAAAGTGGCTACTGTACTTGACCTTACGAATACTACAGGAGCTTGAAGGTGGGGTGGCTACTTCTAACTACATTGAATAATTTACATTAAAGAAATGATAAGCTTTGGGTTTATATTGCTCAGCTGGAGGTAAAGTCTGAGAACCAGAGAGATTCTATAAAAATCTTAAGCTACTCACTTATTTCTTGTTGTTACAGGCTGACCTCATTGAGGTAAGACACATAATCTAATTGTGCAGTCTTCTGAATTACTTCAGTAATTGAATTTGCAGTTTTCCCGTGTCTCTCTTGTGAAAAGCTGAGTACTTTTGTAAGGTTCATATTACAAATAAAGTGATTGGAATGAATATATAGGGTAGCACGTTAATGAATTGCTTATGTTTTACTATTACATAGTTACCATTATAGACCCATAAAAGACTCCACCTTTACATAATATGTATTTCCTTTTGTCCCTATTTACCATTCTCTTTTCCTGGAACTAAGAAACCATTAAGGGAACTCTGGACTAAGAGGTTAAATTTCCACCCACCACAAATTAATAAGAGCTTGAAATAAAAACTGAGTTGTAAAAAAATAAAAAATATTGTTTCTTTCATACATAGCAAGAAGAACCCCTGGTATCTGTGAAAAAATATGAACTAAATGACTAAAGACATGATTGCAGAATTGTGTGAATAACACTTTTCTATTTTATGCAAAGCTTTACACATGTATGTACATGGCATAAAGTAGCTTCATGGATTTTTATTATTTATAGAATCTCACTGACTACAGTGCTTCAAATAAGAGACAACATTCAATCTTTTAGCTATTTATTCAACAACTTTTTGCAGAAGTCTTAGTATGTTTCAACTGCTATACCAGTAAATAAAACATAATCCCTGCCCTTGAACACCTCACAGACCAGTGAGCGAGAGACAAGACAATAGGAAATTTCAAAACAGAATGCTAAATGCAGTACTAGAACTAAACCCAGAGTTCTGAGGGAATGTGGCTGTGGTGGCCAGTGAGCCTGGGTTCAAGTAAAGGTAAAATAATTAATGACCTTGTCCATCATAACTATAATTTAGGGTACGTTTACCTTATGAAAATCGTATAGAAAACCAATCCCCAAACTCTGTTATGTTTTGGATATATTGTCACTTTCCTTTCCTTTTATAAAAGTAGAAAGATAATGATGATGTCTGAATACACTTAGATTAATTTTCCTTTAAAAATTGGACTGCAAAATCATGTACATATTTGCTAACAATTTTTCCTCTCTTTTCTGGACCATGAGGACTCCATTTAAGTAATTGATATTTCTGCCAACTAAATGCTAATAAGAAGCTTTACTGGGTATATATACCCAATATATAATATTATAGTATACATATGATATTATGTTATAATAATATATACATTACTAGTAAAAATAAAGAAAATGCTTAGAAATAATGAGATAAATATATTTGATAGGCAACATTTCCAAAACCTGGAGTCCATGGTAGAAAACTCCAAAAATGAAACCTTGGTGGTGAAGAAGAGGGAGACACTGGTTTATTTCCATTCAGAAGTTCTGAGTCTTTTCCTGACCAGACATTTTTGAACTATCCATAACCTGTTAACTTAAAAAGAAACATAATAAGTACAGTTGGCTTATTGACAGTATACTTGAGTATATGACTATGAATCCATTGGAAAAATAATAAAATGTGTCCTTGGTTTTGAAGAGTTGGGGAATTTTTTTCTATTTCCTTTCCAACAGCAGGAGTCTTCTCCTGAGTCTTCTCATGGCTGCCTTCATCTCATGATTCCTCAGAGTGTAGATCAAGGGATTCAGCAGAGGGGAGATGACAGTGAAAGTCACAGAGATGGCCTTATCTGTGGGGAGGGCAGTGAAGGGCCGGGCATAGACATAGATGCAGGGCACAAAATGCAGGGTCACCACAGTGATGTGGGAGGTGCAGGTGGAGATGGCTTTCCTCCTACCCTCCCCTGCCTGAGACCTTAGTAATAATAATATGACCAAATAAGACACAAGGAGCAGGAAAAACCACAGAGTGGTGAGCAGCCCATTATTGGAAATCATCAACAGTTCAAGTACAAAAATGTCAGTGCAGGCGAGTCTGAGGACCTGGGGGACATCACAGTAGAAAGTGTCAAGGACATTAGGTCCACAGAAGGGGAGAGGGAGCAGTAGGGAAATCTGCACGATGGAGTGGACAAAGCCCCCCACCCAGGCAGCCACTGTTAACCCAATGCAACGGTCTCTGCTCATGATGTTCACGTAGTGCAGAGGCTTGGAGATGGCCACATATCGATCTAAAGCCATCACTGACAAAGAAAAGACATCCACCCCTCCAATAAGGTGGAAGAAAAACATCTGAGTGAAGCAGCCATTGAAGGAGATGGTCTTTGTCTCGGACAGAAGGTCCACCAGAACCTTGGGAGCTGTGATGGAGGAAAAGCAGATATCGGCAATAGATAAATTCCGGAGCAAAAAATACATGGGTGTGTGAAGGCGAGATTCCCAGGTCACGGTGACCATGATGAGGAGGTTTCCCAGCAGGGCTGTCATGTACACAAAAAGTAGGAAAAGAAACAAGACCAAGCTGACTTCTCGATTCTGGGTTAGTCCAAGGAAAATAAATTCTTCTACCTTGGTATAGTTTTTCAACTCCATTGAATCATCCTCTTTTTTCCTCCTCCCCCACCCCCCACCAAGCAGTGTTATACGAAAGCACTGAACTATTTATTTTATTGTCTTCTTAAGCACTAAGAATGGAAATCAGAACCTTCCCCATGTGGCTGTAGAGTCTGCAATTTGTTGAGTTGTGTATCCACTTTTTTATGATTGCAGTCAATTTGGTGAGAAAATTTATCATATGCAGTGTCATTCAATAATTCTTTTCCTATAGAACTGTTTTGGAAAAGAAAATATGTTAAGTAGTGACATTAGCATATTTTAAAAAGATACTACTACCAAAGTTCAGTTTGGTACCTTTGGAATAAAACTTCAATGTAATAAATCTTTTTCTGTTTATTCTGCTTTAAGAAACACTTTTCATCTCTTTTTGTCACTTATGCTGCTTTGGGGGTCAAAAGATTCTGGCTTCCCTAAAAGCAGAAAGAGAAAGGATTATCTGCAGGTTCTTATTTTTGTTTTTACTGCTGCTGGTTTATTATTATTATTATTATTATTATTATTATTATTATTATTATTATTATTATTATTATTATTATTATCATTATCACCATCATCTGTTATTTTTCTACACTTTGCAGAAGCACGTTATAAGAAGCTATGGAGGTTCTGGAAACCTGAAAGGTGATTTATTTTTTTTCCAAAAGGAAGAACCTCTCTTCTGCTAGAGACAATGGGATGTAGTGCAGAGAGCTCTGTATTGGAAGATTGAAGCACGTGTTCTATCTTTTTCTTATTCTGCCATCTAATAGCTGAATGATGGTGGTTCTGACTCCTTAACTATGAACTGTGTAGGATGGATACTGTGCATAATATCAGTTTGAGTCAGTAGGGAGGAGGTGGAATCTGAGCCAGTAGGGAGATTCACTTGAGAGGCTGTAAGACTGAATGAGGGTGCAGATCCCTGCGTTTGAAGGCAGGTGCCCTATTTCAGGCTCTGACAAAAGGCAGGAACCAACTGGTGATCACATTTTTTCCCCTTCTGTCTGTTTCTCTTTCCCCCTTCCATGTCTCCACCATCAGTAGATCCATTTGTATGTGGTTGGGAAAAACTAGTTGTGGAGTCGTGATGTCCCCTGCAGTCTTCATAGCTCAAGACATAACATGTCTTGTGAATGGTTCTCTTATGTATTCTTGTGAAGAAGGGGTTTTATATTTTCCATACAGTTGTAGAGACAGTGTTGAGAATGGTGAACTCAATTTCCCAAACTCACAACAGTAGTAAGTGGTGGAACTGAACTTCACATGTGATTCTGTTTACCTCCAAAGCCTATCTTTCACATGCTACCACATACAATCATTGTTTGTGTTCAATTGATTAGAATTATTTCTGTTTTTAGATTTGGGTGGCAAAGGAAATAGGATAGGAGATATGATCTTTTATGGCAGCAATAAAACTACTTTTTAAAGTTTTTTGTATGTGTAAAGTGGAAAGAGTTGATTTATTTAATTCTTGCCACCACCTCCTAGTAAGCACTATTGTTAATTGTTTTTTATATGCAATATAGCATGAATCTGTGTTGGGTGCAAGGAAGAATATATCATATGGAATAGATGGAAACAGGATGGGAGATATAGTGTTCATCTTATTTTTTCCTTCCTATTCAATCTATGTAAGTTCAAATTTTGTACTGCAATAGCATTTGAAAAAGCCTTTCTGAAGATAAACATCTGGCAGATAGAGGCTCTGAAAACGCTTTTCACATTGACTTTAGTATAAGCCACACTCACCAATAAGCAAATCAAAGGGTCACAGCACATGTATAATGCCCTCTCTCACACCAAATGGACCACATTTCTGCATCCCTGTCAATACAACATCCCTCTCCCTAGAATTTAACACCCACCTTTGTTGTTTCTTTTACTGAGATGATCATCTTGTCTCTGAAGCATTTAACATACTTGGAAAATACTCAAAGTCAAATTAGTTACACATAATCAATAACAACATCTCAATTTTACTATGAATAACCTTAACCTTAGATAGCAGTTTAATGTCTTTACCTACTTTCTTTGATACTGAAACTCCAAGTAAAAATTGCTTGCTGTTAGGTACAGGGCATAACAACAGTTGACATTAATTCTTAAAAATTCTGTTTCTGAAGCTAAACTCCTTTGGAGGATTAACTATTTTAGTGTCTTTGCTCCATTTGTAGAAGAGGAAAGTCAGACTTGAGGAATTACATCTTTAAGGTTCTTTCACTGTGTCCTGTCTTACATCCAAATCCCTCAGCCTCCAACTTAATGTAATAATTGCAAAGGTAATAATATTGGGCAATAAAGTGAAAGTCAAGTGGCTAATTCCAATTTTGGTGAGACAGTTTCAATGGGAGTTATTAAAATGTTGCCAAGACATGAACATCTGCACATGTGTGCACGAACACACATATGGACAGATTTTGGTTGGTGTCCAAATTCTTTAGAGGCAATAGAAGAAATCTATGCCCTTAACCACGGTTCAATCAGAACCTTGTTAAAACTTGGCAAATGCTGTGCCCGAGAGACTTCAAGAATCCAGTTTTTACAGCTTGCAATGCTCAAAGGACACCATATACATATAAGTTTTAGCTAGAGTGCCAAAAAACAGACCTTACATTGTTTGCTACCAGTTCAATTTTTAATTAAACACAGGATGATTATAGCCCACGAATTGCTGCAACAGAATCATAAGTTAGATGATGTTTGGGGAATGCACATTTTTTCTGTTTTCTAACATACTACTTATACAAAATCTCTCAGTTTGGAGACAGCTAGGTTGGTATAAGTCAGTAAAACTGTGCACACAAATACAGTACTTATTTTAGATTAACTCAATTCGTTGAATGGTTTGACATTATGGAAAACCCACTTTCACTGTTTCCAGAATGATGATGAATTTAGATTTACTTGTGTTTTCATTTTGTTTTAGTACATTAATCTAGTTTACAAAGATAAGAACAGCATGAGACAGGTCATGCATGTTGAAATGGGTAATGCTTGGTGTTGCCTTTTCTGGGACCAAGTACCTGGTGCTGGAGAAGCAGACTGAAATTTTGCCTCCATCCTCTTCTGTCTCAGTCACCAGGATCTGACTTGAGTGAGCAGCAGCAGATATAAGGAAAGAAATAGGACCAAATAAATGAAAGGAGCAAGGATGTGCTTGACCTAACATCTTTATGGTTGAATCATGTTAACATGTATGGAGACTGTTGATTCAGACATATCAAATGCGCAGAGAATCTGAGAGAAGTTTTAGTGAAGGCAGTGAGAAGGATGAATTGGATTCATACAAATCTGAATCTCTTTTCTAATTTTATTAGTGGGAAATGAAGCTTTAAGATTTGAATTTTAATTTGGAGTAAGAATTGATTGTGAGTAGGATGCAGGAACAGCATTCATGTGAAACAAGTACATTGTAATTACATATGCTCTCTGGCATCTGTGTTTTCTATCAAATATACAGTACAGTGTAAAAAGCTATCCACTAACCAGTCATTTCTCGAGAGCCTGTTTTATACCCAAGGCACTGAAAATACAGAAGTGAACAAAACACTGTCCTCATGGAGCTTGTGTTCTAGTAGGAGGATAAAGATAATGAATAAAGTAAATTAATACAATATATTTGCATTTGTTGGTGATAAACAGAATGAAAACAACTTGGCAGGGCAGTGAGAGAGGGAGCAGTGGGCAGAAGCTGCAATTCATAAAACGGTGTTACAGGGGAGACGGGACATGTTTTGGGAACATCAAGGAGGCTAGTGATTAGCAGATGATGTCAAAAGGTAACTGGAGGATCAGATTTTGTAGGAACGTAGGCCATTGTGAGAATTTTGGTTCTTATTCTGAATGAAATTGGAGATTTTAAGCACAGAACTGACATAATTTGTCATACAGTATCATTCTTGTGGCTATTTAGACTGAAGAGAAGCAATGGAAACCTATGTAAGCCTATCAAGATATGTAAGTGTTAATATTTTGACAAGCAAATTTCAGTTCCATTTTAAAAAGTCAATTTTTAAAAGTTATAATAAAGAGGGATTCTTTTGTGTATTACTTTTTTCTTATGTTCTTGAGATTCATCCATGTTGTTGCATGTATTAGTTCCTGTTTATTGCAGAGTCGTCTTCTACTGAATAGATGTATCACAATTTTTCAATTATTGATGAATATTTGACTTGTTTCTAGTTTTTAGCTAATATGGGTAAATGTGCTATGAACATACTTGTTCCAGTCTTCTTTGTGGACACAGATTTTCTCTTGTGTAAATACCTAGAGGTGTAAGAACAATTATATGATAAGTATATGTTTAACTTTATAAGAAACTGCCAAATTATTTTTCAAAGTGATTTTACCATTTGAAAGTCCTACCAGCAGTGTTCTAGTTGCTACATTTTCTCCCTGACACTTGATACTGTCAGTGTTACAAATTTTAATTATTCTGATGGATATGTAGTGATATGTCATTATGGTGTTTACTTACATTTCCCTGACAACCAGTGAGGTTGACCAACTTTTCAAGTACTTATTAAATTATTTTGTTTTTGTGTCCATTCAAATTTGTTGCCATTTAATTTTTTTTTCTTATTTTTAGTTTTAGGAATTTTTTTCTAAGTAATAGATTTTATTTTTATAGCAGTTTTAGGTTAAAAAAGAAATAAAGCATAAAGCACAAATAGTTCCCATACTCCCATCTCCCCCCAACAGTTTTTCCTATTATTCACATTTTACATTAGTCTACATTTGCTACAGTTATGAACCAATATTGGTATATTATTATTAACTCAGTTTTTTCATTAGAGTTCCCTCTTTGTGTTGTACAGTTCTATGGGTTTTGTGAGATGCATAATGTCATGTAGTCATCACTATAGTGTCATTCAGAATAGTTTTGCTGCCCTAAAAATCCCCTAAAAAATCTTTATCCCTTAGGGATTCTTTATATATTTTGTATACAAGTTCTTCATTAGAAATATGTATTTGCAATTGTTTTGCCTGGTCTACGGCTTGTTTTAATTTTCTTGATGTATTTTGAATGGTAGAAAATTTATTTATTTATTTATCTGTCATTAAAACTACTTATAATTCTTTATTCATTTTTTTTTTTTTTTGCCAGAAGATAGTTCTTTATTTTATTTTTATTGGCTGTTTCTTATAAAGTTAAACATACACATATTTAAATTTATTTACTTTTCTATAGATTTAGAATTTCTTTTTATATTTTAAAATTTTGATTGATTATACATATTCCTGGGGCACAGAGCTGATCTTCAGCACGTGTGCCTAAGATGTGATGATCAGATCAATACTATCAGCATGTCCACCACCTCAAATTGCAATTGTCACCCGTTTTCCCCAGCCAACCTGTCCCCAGAACCCTATCTCCTTCCCCCACTGCACCCCCAGCAACCTTAGGTCTCTTCTTTCCCTCTGTAAGTCCAACGCACCACTGTGGAGTAAGACATCACATGTCAAAAATTACTTTCACTGTGAATGGATTAAATGCCCCAATTAAAAGACGTAGACTGGTTGAATGGTTAAAAAGCATGACCCAGCCATATGCTGCGCTGAAGCAACACACCTAAACCTAACCTATAAAAACACACATAGACTCAAAGCAAAGGCATAGAAAAAGATATCACCATGGAAAACAAAAATGAGAATGATCAGTTACACTTATAAATATTTAAATCAATATCTGTACAAAGAGATATTTTTTACAGAAGAAGAAGGGCATTATATAATTTAAATAAAGGGATGAATACAATAAGAGGGTATAACAATTAAAAATATATAGGCACCCAACACTGGACCACCCAGATATAAAGCAAATATCAGCTAGAAAGAGAAAGACAACCACCTGACTCTCAGCACTGAACAGATCATCATACAGAAAATCAATGAAAAAAAATCAGATTCAAATGCCATCATAGATCAGATGGATCTAGCAGACATTTACAGAACGTTTCATCTAACAGCTACAGAATACACATTCTTCTCATCATCACATGGACCATTCTCCAGGATTGACCATATGCTAGGCCACAAAACTAGTCTCAACAAGTTCAACAAACTTGAAATCATGTCAATTATTTTTTCTGACCACAACAGAATAAAACTAGAAATCAATAACATGATGAACTTCCAAACTACACAAATATATGAAAATTAAACAACATGATCTTGAATATTATCCTGATACCAAAACCAGGCAAGGACACAACAACAACAGTGTCTCTCTGATGAACATAATTCAAATATCCTCAATAAAATATTAGGAAACCACATCCAATAGCATATAAAAAAGATTACACACCAAGATCAAGTGGGATTTATCTCAGGGTTCCAAGATAGTTTCAACAAATGCTAATCAATAAATGTGATACAACAAATCAACAGAATGAAACAAAAAAACTATGATCATCTTGATATATACAGAAAAAGCATGTGAGGGATCCGCCCCCATGACTCAATCAGTTTCCAACACTGCCACATTGGAGATCAAATTTTCACATGCGTTTTGGAGGGGACAACACATCCAAACTCCATCAGCTGGTGAGGAGGCAAAGAAAGGGGAAATCATATATTGTTGGTGGGAATGTAAATTAGTACAGCCATTATGGAAAACAATATGGTTATTTCTTTAAAATCTACAAATGTAACTACCATATAATCCAGTAATCCCTCTACTTGGTATATATACAAAGGAAAGGAAATCAACATATTGAAGGGATGCCTACACTCTCATGTTTATCATGGTACTTTTTACAATAACAAAGATATGAAACCAACCTAAATGTCCATCAGCATATGATTGGATGAAGAAAATGTGCTGTATATATGTACACAATGTAATACTACTCAGCCATAATAAACAATGAGATTCTGGCATTTGTAGCAACATGGATAAGCTTGGAGAAAATTATGTTAAGTGAAATAAATTGGCACAGAAAGAGAAATACTGCGTGTTCTCCCTATACATGGAAGCTAAAAATGTTGATCTCATGGAAGCAGAGAATAGAATGACAGTTACCAGAGACCGGGGAGAATAGGAAAGAGAGGGAGATGGACAGATGTTGTTTAATGGACACAAAATTGTAGTTAGATGGGAAGATTAAGATCTAGAGTTCTATAAGGGGGACTACAGTCAACAACAAATTATTGTATAACTTTAAGTAGCTAGTAAAGAGAATTTTGATTGTTTCCAACACAAAGACATGACAAATGTTTGAGGTGCTGGATATGCTAATTACCCCAATATGATCATGGCACATTGTATAAATGTACCCAAATGTCACATTATACTGCATAAATATATTCAATTTTCATGAGTCAATTAAGAAAAAAATAAATTAAATAGAAAAAAGAGGTTAATATTCAGAAATAAGGATCTCAAACAAATTTATAGCAGAAACAACAAATAAACCTACTGAAAAATGGGAAAAAAGACCTGAGTAAACATCTCTCTCAAGAAGATATACATCTCTGCACCAGCCAGCAGCCAAAAAAAAAAAAAAAAAAGACAAACAAGTGGCCAACAGGTACATGAAGAAATTATCAGCACCACTAACATTCAGAAAAATGCAAATCAAAACCACAGTGAGGTACCAATTTTCCACTGTTAGAATGGCTGTCATTATGAAAACAAAACATGATAAATGCTGGAGAGGATGTGGAGAAAGGAGAACTCTTATATGCTGTTGGTAGGAGTGTAAATTAGTACAGTCATTATGGAAAACAGTATTAAGAATACTTATGAAATTGAAAATAGAACTATCATATGATCCAGCAATCCCAGTAATGGGTACATATCCAAAAGAAAGAAAATCAGTATGTCGAAGAGATATCTGCACAATCATGTTTATTGCAACAATATTCAAGATATGCAGTCAATCTACATGCCCATCAAAGTATGAATGCATAAAAAACAAAACGTGTCTCAGGTTCTTTGAGATTGATCTTGAGGTTGTGAATTTGAAGTCTTTCTAATCTTTTGTTGTAGGCTCTTATTGCAATAAACTTCCCTTTTAGTACTGCTTTTGCAGTATCTCAAAGGCTTTAGTAAGTTGTACTTGTAATTTATTTTGTTTCAAGGAATTTTTTGATTTCCTGCTTTATTTCTTCTTTGACCCATTTGTTGTTCAGGAGCATGTTGTTTAATTTCCATGAATTTGAAATTTCCAAGGTTTTGTTTGTTGTTAATTTTAATTTTATTCCGTTGTGGTCTGAAAATATACTTGATATGATTTCAATCTTTTAACATTTGTTGAGTCTTAATTTGTGACCTAACGTGTGGTCTATCCTGGAGAATGATCTGTGTGCTGATGAGAAGAGTGTATATTCTGTCCTTGTTGGATGAAATGTTTTGTATATGTCTGTCACATCCATTTGGTCTAAGGTGTTGTTTAAATTTAATATTTCTCTGCTGGCTCTTTTTCTAGATGATGAGAGTGGCATGTTAAAATCCCCGACTATTTCTGTGTTGGGGTCTATTGCTCTCCTTAGATCCAATTACAGTTGCCTTATATATCTGGGTGCTCCAATGTTGGGTACATATATATTTATAAATGTTATATCTCTTGCTGTACTGATACTTTTATCATTATATAATGTCCTTCTTTGTCTCTTTTTATAGTTCTTGGTTTGAAGTCTATTTAATCTGTTATAAGTATGGCAACTCCTGCTTGTTTTTGGTTTCCATTTGCATGAAATATCTTTTTCTATCCATTCACTGTTAGTATATGTGTGTCTTTATTGGTGAAGTGAGTTTCTTGCAGGCAGCATATAGTTGGGTCTAGTTTAATAATCCATTTAGTCAGTCTGTATTTTAAAGTGGGGAATTTAGTCCATTCGCATTCAGGTCTGTCATTGAGAGGTATTGCCTTACTCCTGCCATTTTGTTAATTTTTCTGTGGTTGTTTTATATTTCTTATGATCCTTTCTCTGTACCCCATAAATATATATAAATAAAAGTTTTCATAAAGATATTTTAAAAAATATGGTATATGTAAACAATGAAATATGATTCAGCCATAAAAAAGATGAAACCTTGTCATTTGTGATAACATGGATGAGTTTGGAAGACATTATGTTCACTGAAATAAACCAGACACAGAAAGACAAATACTGCATGATTTCACTCATATGTTGAATCTAAAACATTAGATTGTACTCCATAAGTATGAAAAATTACAATGTGTTAATTAAAATTAAAAAAAATCTCAGAGAAGTTGAAAGTAAATGATGGTTGCTAGAGACTGGGGTGAACAGGGGAGAAAGAGAGATTGAGAGACGTTGGTCAATGAGTGCATTTATAAGTACATTCTGGTAATCTATTGCATGGTAGGGTGACCATAATTAACAATAACGTATTGTATATTTCAAATAGCTACAAGGAAAGATTTTGAATATTCTCAACACAGAAATAATAAATATTTAGGGGACAGACATGCTAATTATGATCATTTGATCCTTACACAATGTATACCTGTATGAAACGTCACACTGTACCCCATTAATATGAGTATGTACAATTATTATGTGTAGGTAAATAAATAAATAAATAAATAAATAAAACAATAAAATCAAAAAAAAAGAAAAGAAAAGATATAGCCATTCTTGCCACATGGTGAAGAAACAGTTAACTAGGTAAGATGATGGATTTGTTAATTGGCTTAACTCTAGTAACCATATACTACATATATGTATCTTTATAACATCATGTCATATTTCTTAAATATATACATATTTATTTTGAAAAAAGATTAAAAATCACTTAGAGTGTGTGGTTTACATCATGACTTCTATTTGTTAATAGTAGATATAGTTTATGTATTCTGATATGAAGATCTTTCTAACATGATTCAGGTATTTGTGCACTTAAGGTTATCTGCTATCTCTCACATTTTCTTCAATTTTCAAAATTCTTTTTTCTTTTTCTTTTTTGGTCCACCTGGGTTATTTTGAAAAGGCCATCTTCAAGATCAGAAATTCTCTCTTCTGCTTGTTATAACCTGCTCTTAAGCTCTCTGTTGTATTTTTTATTTTGTTGAATGAATCCTTCTGCTCCACAAGCTCTGCTACATTCTTTTTTAGGACATTAATTTCTTTGTACATTTCCTCCTTCAGGTCCTGGATACTTTTTCTCTTTTCGTTGTGTTGTTTAACTGAGTCTTCCTGTATCTCATTGAATTTCTTTAGGATTGTTGCTCTAAGTTCCTTTTCAGTCATTTCAGGGACTTCCTGTTCTATAGGATCTGATATTTGAGAATTATTTTTTTCTTTTGGTGATGTCATATTTTTTTTTCATATTTCTAGTATCTCTACATATCATACAGTTTAGTCATCTGATAAAGCAGTTGCTTTTTATAGTACTCTTGAGTGGTATTTGCAGAGAGGGAATTCCTCTTTTAGATGTGTTTTATGATGGTCGAATGGGGTATTTTAGTATTGGTTCCAGGTAGATGTGGTTGCATAGTCTATGTGTAGGTACTTCGGCTGAATTCAAGGTTGGAGCTGCGTCAGAGTGCCTTTGCGACCTAGTCCCTAGGACACTTAGTATTTCTTTGCTGAGCTTGGTGACAATATGTTGGTTTGTCAGGCTGTGAGCAAGCTCTCAAATTTTTGGGTGTAGCATCTTGGGTTCTTGTCTCTCTTAGGTTATGATGGGTGTTCCTGGGTGGGACTGTTGGCACCCTGGCTAACTCCCCTAACCCTGATAGGTGTACAGGAGTATACTAGTGCTCCTCAATTTGAATGGGTGACTCTGGGTGGGTTTTCTCTTTCTTTTTTCCTCTTTCTCTGGGCTCTGCTGGTGACACTCCTTCTGTCTATGCTGATGAGTGGTCAGCAGGTCACCTATGAGGTAGCGATGGCTGCTGGTGAGGCAGTGAGCCATCCTTGTGGTGGCAGTTGTTGTGGTGGTGGTTGTCATGGCCCACTCATTCCACACTGGTGTCTGTACCAGTGGCAGGGAGTGTTGCTGATGGCATGGTTGCCTGTTTCTCTGTCAGGGTCCTGGCATGGTTAATCAGGCTCTTGGGGGTGGGGCTGATTGCCCAGGTCCTGTGTGGCTGCTTTTCACTCTGGCAGGGCCTCAGTGGCAGCTGGGTTGGGCTCTTAGCAGTGGGGCCTACTTGCTGGGCTCCTGTGTGGCTGTCACTCCAATGAGGCCTCAGCCTAATTTAGATGTAATGGCCAGATCTGTACTGGCAGCATGCCCATTACCACAAATTCTGATTATACACTGTGTCCACCACCCAATAGTTTATGTTTAATTGCAAACATATTTATGGGGTACAAAATGGTATTTTGATAGATGTGCATACAATGGAAATACCAAGTAAGAGTAATCAGCATATCCATCACCTCAAATATTTATTATGTCTCTGTGCTGATTGTTTAAAGTCCTCTTTTTTATTTTGAAATTTACAATACATTAATATTAACTATAGTCACCCTGCTGTGCAATAGAGCATCAAAGCTTATTCCTCCTATTTATTATTTATTTTATTTGAACCCACTGACTAATATCTTCCCTTTCCCCATTCACCATCCCCTGTACCCCTGCCTCTGGTAAACCTCACTCTATTCTCTACTTCTATAACTTTGACTTTTTCAGATTCCACATATAAATGAGGTCATATTGTGCCTGGCTTATTTCACTTAACATAATGTCCTCTAGTTTCATTTATGTCATTGCAAATGGCAGAATTTTCTTTGTTTTAAAATGGCTGAATAGTGTTCTGTTGTGGATATATGTCACATTTTAAAAATTCATTTATCTGTTAATGGACACTTGGGTTGATTCCATATCTTGGCTATTGTAAATAATGCTGCAATGAACATGGAAGTGCAAATATCCCTTTGGCATGCTGATTTCATTTTCTTTGGATTTATGCCCTGTAGTGGCATTGCTAGATCATATAGTAAATCTACTTTTAATTTTTTTGAGGAATTTCTGTACTATTTTCCATCATAGCTGTACTAATTTAAAATACCATCAACAGTGTTTAAGCATTCCCTTTTCTCCACCATCATTTATCATCTTTTCTCTTTTTGATAGTAGCCAGTTTGACAAGTGTGAGGTGATATCCCATGGTTGTAATTTGTATTTCTGTAATTAGAAATGTTAAGCAATTTTCATATATATGTTCGCCATTTGTATGTCTTCTTTTGAGAAATGTCTATTCAAGTTCTCTGCCCATTTTTAATAGGGTTATTTGTTTTCTTGTTATTGAATAGATTGAGTTCCTTTTATATTTTGAATACTAGTCCCTTATCCGATGTATATAGTTTGAAATTATTTTTTCTCAGTCCATGGATTGTCTCTTCAGTTTGCTGTTTCCTTTGCAATGCAGGAACATTTTAGTTTGATGCAATCTCTTTTGTATGTTTCTGCTTTTGCTGCTTGTGCTTTTGTGGTCATCTCCAAAAAAGTCTCCGAATATGGAATATGACCAGAGCAATGTCATGAAACTTTTCCCCTGTTTTCTTCTACTAGTTTTATAGTTTCAGGTCTTATATTTAACTGTTAAATCATTTTGAATTGATTCTTACATAGGGAATGGGATGAGTCCATTTTCATTGTTCTGTATGTGGATACTCAGCTGTGAAGGCTGGATATCCACATACCATTTATTGGAGAGACTGTCCTTTTCCCAGTGCATGTCTTGGCACATTTGTCAAAAACAATTGACCACAGATGTTTGGGTTTATTTCTGGGATGTCTATCCTATTTGTCAATGTGTCTGTTTTTATGCCAGATACCATGCTAATGTGGTTACTAGAGCTTTGTAATAATATCTTTTTTCCAAGTAATAGAGTTTATTTTTAGAGAACTTTTAGGTTTACAAAGAAATTGATCAGACAGTACGGATAGTTCCCATATTACCATACCCTGTAGCAGTTTCTCCTATTATTAGTGCATTACATTAGTGTGATACCTTTATTGAAATCATGAACCAATGATGACGTTATTATTAACTCAATTTTACATTAGAGTTCTATAATATATAATGAAATCTGAAAGTGTGATGCCTCCAGCTTTGTCCCTTTTGGTAAGGTTGTATGGTTATTCAGGGACTCTTGTGTTTTTATACCAATCTTAGAATTGTTTTTCCTATTTCTGTGAAGAATAACATTGGTATATTTTTATGGATCACATTAACTCTGTAGATTGCCTAGGGCAGTACGCACATTTTAACAAAACTAATTTTTACAATTCATGAACATGGGACATCTTTCCAGTTATTTGTGTCCTTCTTAATTTCTTTTATTAATGTTTTGTAGCTTTTGGTATACAGATCTTTCACTTCTTTTGTTAAATTTACCCCTAAGTATTTTATTTTTTGTGCTATTGTAAATGGAATTGTTTTCTTAATTTCTTCTTCAGACAGTTCATTGTTAATGCATAGAAACTCTACTGATTTTTGTAAGTTGATTTTTATGTTGAAATTTTTCTGTTTGTTTATCAGTTTTAACTGTTTATGTTGGAGTCTTTGGAATTTTTTTGTATATAATATCATGTGGCCAGCAATCAGAGACAATTTCACTTTATCTTTTCCTATTTGGGTGCCTTTTATTTCCTTCTTTTGCCTAATAGCTTTGCCTAAGAATTCCAGAACTATGTTGAACACAAGTGCTGAGAGTGGGCATCTTTTTCTGCTTCCTGATCTTAGAGGAAAAGCCTTCAGCTTTTCACCACTGAATATAATATTAGCTGTGGGCTTGTCATACACGGCCTTTGTTGTGTTGAGGTATGTTCCTTCTGTCCCTAATGTGTTGAGAGTTTTTATCATGAAAAGATGTTGAATTTTGTCGAATACTTTTTCTGCATCTATTCAGATGATCATGCGTTTTTTGTCTTTCATTTTGTTAATGTGGTATATCACATTTATTGATTTGTGTATGTTGAAGTAAAATCACATCCCAGTAATAAATCCTACTTGATCATGGTGAATTTTCTTTTTAGCATAATGCTGACTATGGTTTCCTAGAATTTCACTGAGGAATTTTGCATCTATGTTCATCACTGATAATGGCCTGTAGTTTTCTTTTTCTGTGTCTTTGTTTCTTTAGTATCAAGGGTGATCTTGTGTTATAAAATGAGTTTGAGTGCATTCTCTCTTCAATTTTTTGGAATAGTTTGAGAAAAAATGGTGTTCCTTCTTCTTTCTTTCTTTCTTTACTTATTTTTATTTTGTCAATATACAATGCGGTTGATTATTGTAGCCCATTACCAAAACCTCCCTCCCTCCTTCCTCTCCTCCCTCCCTCCCAGCAAATCTTTCTGTTTGCTTGTCTTATCAACTTCAAGGAATTGTAATTGTTGGGTTTTCTTCCCTCCCCCTCAGGTTGTTTGTGCATTTATTTATTTATTTTTTAGCTCCCACAAATAAGTGAGAACATGTGATATTTCTCTTTCTGTGTCTGACTTGTTTCACTTAATATAATTCTCTCTAGGTCCATCCATGTTGTCAATATAATTCTCTCTAGGTACATCCAAGTTGTTCCAAATGGCAGTATTTCATTCTTTTTTATAACAGAGTAGTATTCCATTGTGTAGATATACCACATTTTCCGTATCCACTCATCTGATGATGGGCATTTGGGCTGGTTCCAACTCTTAGCTATTGTAAAGAGTGCTGCAATGAACATTGGAGAAGAGGTATATCTTTGACTTGATGATTTCCATTCCTCTGGGTATATTCCCAGCAGTGGGATAACTGTGTCACATGTTAGATCTATCTGCAATTGGTTGAGGAACCTCCATAACATTTCCCATAGGGGCTACACTATTTTGCAGTCCCACCAACAATGTACGAGAGTTCCTTTTTCTCTGCAACCTCACCAGCATCTATCATTCAGTCTTTTGGATATTAGCCATCCTACCTGGGGTGAGATGGTATCTCAGTGTGGTTTTGATCTGCATTTCCTGAATGCTGAATGATGTTGACCAATTTCCTGTGTCTGTTGGCCATTTATATATCTTCCTTTGAGAAATACCTATTTAGCTCTTTTGCCCATTTTTAATTGGGTTACTTGTTTTTTGTTGTAAAGTTGTTTCAGTTCCTTGTATATTCTGAATATTAATCCTTTGTCAGATTTATATTTTGCAAATACTTTCTCCCACTCTTTTGGCTGTCTGTTAACTCTGTTAATTGTTTCTTTTGCTGTGCAGAAGCTTTTTAGTTTGACATAATCCCATTTGTTTATTTTTCCTTTGGTTGCCCATGCTTTTGGGATCATATTCATGAAGTCTGTGTCCAGTCCTACTTCCTGAAGTGTTTCTCCTATATTTTCTTTGAGAAGTTTTATTGTTTCAGGGTGTATGTTTAATTCTTTCATCCATTTTGAGTTGATTTTGGTATGTGGTGAGAGGTATGGGTCTAGTTTCATTCTCCTGCAGATGGATATCCAATTATCCCAGCACCATTTGCTGAAGAGGCAGTCTCTTCCCCAGTGTATAGGCTTGGTGCCTTTGTCAAAGATCAGATGGCTGGAGCTGAGTGGGTAGATTTCTGGATTCTCTATTCTATTTCATTGATCAGTGTGTCTGGTTTTATGCCAGTGCCATGCTGTTTTGGTTATTACAGCTTTGTAGTATTGTTGAAAATCAGGTAGTGTTATGCTTCCAGCTTTATTTTTTTTGCTCAAGATTGCTTTGGCTATGCGTGGTCTTTTCTTATTCCATATAAATTTCTGGATAGTTTTTTCCATTTCTGAGCAAAATGTCACTGGAATATTGATGGGGATTGCATTGAATTTGTAGATCACTTTGGGTAGTATGGAATTTTCACAATGTTGATTCTTCCAATCCAAGAGCATGGGATATCTTTCCTTCTTCTTGTATCCTCTTTAATTTCTCTCAGTAGTGGTTTGTACTTCTCATTATAGAGATTTTTCACATCCTTGGTTAACTCAGTTCCTAAGTATTCTATTTTTTTGGTGGCTATTGTAAATGGGCAAGCTTTCTTGATATCTCTTTCTGCAGGTTCACTATTGGAGAATAGAAATGCTACTGATTTTGTGTGTGTTGGTTTTGTATCCTGCTACTGTCCTGAAGTCATTTATCAACTCCAAGAGTTTTTTTGTAGAGGCTTTAGGCTGTTTGATATATAGGATCATGTCATCTGCAAAGAAGGACAGTTTGACTTAATCTTTTTCAATCTGTATGCCCTTTATTTCCTTCTCTTCTCTGATTGCTCTGGCTAGTACTGCCAATTTGGTATGGCTGCCTCAGTGTCTGCCTGGTTGCCCACTAATGCCTCAGGTGCATGGTTGCCTTGGATCTTGGGCCTCTCAGGGGAGCCGCCTGTCTGGTCAGCACACACTTGGCCGGGCTGGGAATGGAGTCAGGCGGTGGTGGCAAGGCCTACCTGCTGCGTCATGCACTCGTAGCACAGGGCATGTGGTCTCTGCAGATCTTGGGCTTCTCCTGCTGGGCGCCTCTCTGATCTGTGCACACTCAGCGGGGCTGGGATGGAGTCAGTGGCAGTGGCGAGGTGTACCTCCTGGGTTGTAGGCTGCCACCACAGGGTGTGTGGTCTCCATAGATCTTGGGCTTCTCCAGCTGGGCACCTCTCTGATCTGCACACACTTGGTGGGGCTGGGGATGGAGTTGGGTGGTGGAGGCAAGGCCTACATGCTGGGTTGTGTGCTGGCACCACAGGGTGCATAGTCTCGGAGGATCTTGGGCCTCTCTGGCTGGTCTCCGTTCTGATCAGTGTGCACTTGGCAGGGCTGGGGATGGAGTTGGGTGGTGGTGGCAAGGCCTACCTTCTCTGTTGTGCACTGGCACCACAGGGCGTGTTCTCTCCAAGGATCTTGGGCCTCTCTGGCTACTATTCCTTCTTTAAAAGTTTGATAGAATTCAGCCAGGAAGCCATCCAGTCCTGAGGTTTCTTTCTTTCTTTCTTTTTCTTTTTTTGGTGGGAGACATTTAATTACTGATTCCACCTTTTTCCTCTGCTCTATATTTCTAGTTTCTTTGTGACTAAGTCTTGTTAGGAATTTATGTAATTCTAGGAATTTATTCATTTCTGTGAGGTTGTCCAATTTATTAGCATATAATCATTTGTAGTAGTCTCTTATGATACTCATATTTCTGTGTTATCAGTTATAATTTCTTCTCTTTCATTTCTGATTGTATTTATTTCAGTCTTCTTTTTTATGAAATAGTCTATTTAAGGATTTCTCAATATTGTTTATCTTTTCCAAAAACTAACGTTTAAATTTGTTGACCTTTTCTGTTGTGTTGGATTTTCTATGGTATTGAGGGTCAGGTCTCTGGGACTCAGGTCCTGCCTCCCTAGACACACAGGAAGACATCATTTCTGAGGTCTTGCATGGTTTCTAGGAATAGACCATAGAGTATGCTCCAGGCCCACCTATGCCCAGAAATTGCTGACCTTGACTTCTTTCTCTCCTCAAGGAACATGCACAACTCTTGATCTTAAAGTGCCTCTTTCCTTCTACCATTCTTTCCTCCAATTCCTTTTTAACAAATTACTTCCTTCTACAGGCTCAAGGGTAGAGTGGAAGGAACAAGGGTTTTAAGGGTAAGCACAGACAAATACTGCCCCCTTCCACACTCTTGCTCTCTTGTTCTCTTTCTCCCATTTCCCTCCTCTTCTATTCTGTTTTTTCTCTTGTTCTCTCATACTCACTCTCTTTTTGTGTTTCTTTTAGAGACTATTGCTATAAAGTATTCTTTTAAAAATTATTTTTAATATTCAGTTTTCCCAGTACCTTTACTGAAGAAGCTGTCCTTTTCCCAATGGATGTTCTTGGTCCCTTTGTTGAAGATCAGTTGTCCGTAAGTTCCTGGTTTGATTTCTCTGATGTCTATTCTGTTCCATTAGTCCATGTGTCTGTTTTTATGCCAGTACCATGCTGTTTTGGTTACTGTAGCTTTGTAGTATAGTTTGAAGTTAAGGTAGTGTAATGCCTCAAGTTTTATTTATTTATTTTTGTTCAGGATTGCTTTAGCTATTATGGGTCTTTTGTTGTTCCATGTAAATATTAGGATTGTTTTTTTCTATTTTTGTGAAGAATGCCATTGGTATTTTGATGGGGATTGCATCGAATCTGTAGATTGCTTTGGGTAGTATGGTATGGACAGTCTCACGTTAATTCTTCCAGTGCATAAACAAGGAATGTCTTTCCATCTTTTGGTGTCCTATTTAATTTTCCTCAGCAGTGTTTTGTAGTTCCCATTTTAGAGACCTTTCAACTCTTTGGTTATCTACTTGAAGAAGAATGAATTGAGATCCATACCTTTTGCCACATACCAAAATCAACTCAAAATGGATTAAAGACTTAAGTATAAGATCTGAAACTATAAAACTCATAAAGAAAACATAGAGGAGACACTTCAGGATGTAGACGTGGGCAAAGACCTTATGAATAAGACCACAAAAGCACAAGCAACAAAGTGAAAAATAAAAAAATAGGATGATATCAAACTAAAAATCTGCTTCACAGCAAAGGAAACAATCAGCATAGTGAAAAGACACTACAGAATGGGAGAAAATATTTGCAAACTATACATCCCACAAGGGATTAATATCCAGAATATACAAGGAACTCAAAAACTTCACAGTAAAAAACAAATAATCCAATTAAAAAATGGACAAATGAGCTGAATAGACATTTTTCAAAGGAAGGTATACTGATGGCCAACAGGTATGTGAAAAAAATAGTCAACAAAATTAATCATCAAGGAAATGCAAATTAAAACCACATTGAGATATCATCTCACCCCAGCTAGACTGGCTATTATCAAAATGACTGAGATTAACAAATGCTGTGAAGATGTGGAGAAAAAGGAACTCTTATATGCTGTTGGTGGGACTGTAAATTAGTACAGCTATTATGGAAAACATTATAGATGTTTCTGAAACAACTACAGATAGAACTACCACATGATTCAGCAATCCCACTACTGGGTGTATACACAAGTAAGTGGAAATAATTATGTTGAAGGGAAACCTGCACTCCCATGTTCACTGAAGCTCTATATACAATAGCGAAGATGTGGAACCAACCTAATGTCCACCGATGGATGACTGGATAAAGAAAATGTAGTATGTATGCACAATGGAATACTACTCAACTATAAAGAAGAATGAAATTCTGCCATTCATAGCAATATGTATGAGCTTGGACTAAATTATTTTAATGAAATAATTCAGGCACAGAAACAGAAATATGACATGTCCTCACTCTAAGTTGGAGCTAAGAAAGAGAGAAAGAAAGAAAGAAAGAGAGAGAGAGAGAGAAAGAGAAAGAAAGGAAAGACCACAACAATATGTTGAACTTTCAGAAAGAAAGAACAAACCTAAGGATACTAGAGATGGTGAGGAGGGAGGGGGTTTGGAGTGTGATAGTTTGTGTATAGGGCATAAAGAAAAATCACAATTTGCAATGATGAATAATAATGAAAAATAAAAAGGAAAATTACGAGAGAGAGAGAGAGAGAGAGAGAGAGAGAGAGAGAGAGAGAGAGAGAAATAAAACATTGAACTTTCAGAAGGAGTGAACAGACCTATAGTTAATAGAGGTGGGAAGGGGGTTTTAGGGAGTAATTGGGTAGGGAAACAAAGAATAATTCTGATCGTAACAGTGAACATGCTGATGAAATTGATTTGATCATCACATCCTGTACACAAATACTGACAGTAAATTCTGTACCCAATTAATTTGTAAAATCAGTGATGTTTAAATTCAAAAAATAAATTTAAAAAATTATGTTAAATAATTATACATTTAATTTTATGCAATCTTTGGTTTTATTTTTATTGGAATACAAACAAATGCTTAACAGTAAAATAGAAACTAAAAATTGGTGAAGAAAAAAATAGATCGTGCAGTGTCCTGGGTTTTTGTCATTTCTCTACATATAGTATCTATTGGCATTTCTGATTTCAAAAATACAATCACCTTTATGGCCCAGTCTGCCTGGGTTCTCAGAGACCCCTCGAGCCCAGCCTCCAGACTGGGTCACAAACCCTTCACATGCAGGTCTACCAGCTAGGTAACAGGCGAAGGTCCTGAGAGCTGTGGGTGAAGAAACAATAGGCTTAATTTTAGATGTGAGCTCTGCCCACCAGCAGTTCAGAGCCTCTGCCTCACACACCCAAGAGCACACAAAAATAGCAACCAGCAAAAAGGTACACGGGTGTGCGTGCGTACTAACTCTACTCCCACACGACTTGCTTACAAAGGATGTGCTGTATCACACCCAGCCAGACCTGAGGCAAGGGGGGCCTGACCAAACTACTCCATTTTCCTCACAGTTCTAATCACAAAAACTGGCTTTCTAAATGGTATTTAATGTCGGTGGCACTGCCTGAGACAGATCACTTGGTGGGGACAACTAAACACAATGACACCAAGAATCAAGGAAGCCAGATTCACTTTTCTTTACCTAGCTGTTCCTGTGTTCTGTAAATGGTCACTTACATAGTCTTACTTCTGTCTTCCTTATAACAATAAAAATATGTGCCCAAATGTTATTCTTACTGAGGTAAATGCACCACCTCTTTGTCACCGTCCTGAGCACCTCTTTGATGTCCTTGTTCCTCAGACTGTAGATCAGAGGGTTTAACATGGGAACAAAGATAACATAGAAAACAGACAGCACCTTGTGCTTCGTGGAGTGTTTAGAGCCAGGATGCATGTACACAGAGAGGGCTGTGCCATAGTACAGTATCACAGCGGTCAGGTGGGAGACACAGGTGTTGAAGGCCTTGGTACTTCCTTTAACTGAGGATATTTTCAGGATGGAAACTGCAATGAAACCATAGGATAAGAGGATAACAAGCAAAGAACCCAACCCCACAAAAAGAGCTACCAGAAAAACAATCATTTGGCAGATGAAGGGATTGGAGCAAGACAAAGAAATAACCTGAGGTATGTCACAGAAGAAATGTTGAATGATATTCAGCCCACAGTAGAAGAGGTGAAAGCAAGGGACTGTTTCAACTAAGCTGCTAAGAAAACCAGTCCCATAGGCCACAGCAATTAACTTCCAACAGTGGCCAGGGACCATGATGGCTGAGTACTGCAGAGGGCTACCAATGGCGACATATCTGTCATAGGCCATGGTGGCCAAGAGGCAGCACTCAGCCAGACTCATGCAGGCAGCGACAAAATACTGAGTGGCACAGGCCATGAAGGAAATTGTTTTCTCATCTCTTAAGAAGTTTGAGAGCATCCTTGGGCTGATGGAAGAAGAGTAGCAGATGTCTATGAATGACAGGGAACTGAGAAAAAGGTACATGGGTGTGTGCAGGTTGGAGTTAATCCTGACGAGAATGATAAAACCCAGGTTCCAGATGAGGGTCACAATGTAGATGCCCAGGAAGACTGGAAAGAGGATGAGCTGCAGCTCTTTTTCATCTGAAAGTCCCAGGAGAATAAACATGTCCACAGAGGTGTGGTTTCCATCCCCTTCCATAGATGTGCTTGGTGCCATCTGCTGAGAAAATGGAGAGAGAAAGAAATGATTTCATTCCCAAAAAAGAAAAGAAAAAATAAATACACTTAATTTTTCAGTCAGGCTGCTAGCTAAATGTACAACCTTAAATCATCTAAGTTGAGTTAGTTTGTGGTGTCCATGTATGTTCACCAACCATAACTAAAAAATTCTCTTTAATAAATATTATCATTCTGTCTATGTGGACAAAAGACTTTAAATCATCATCAATATAATACCACATAAAATGTCTTAATTTTATGTTTCCCATGCCAGATTTTGCAAATATAATAGACTTTGGAGATAGGCCAAATGAAGAAAATACTGTCATTTCTCTATATGGTGAAATAGGACAATACTGCTCAGGCATGGAACTTCTATTCACTCAATGCTTTGTGACACCACTGAATTGTGCTGGGCCTCCTGTGTATAATGAGTATGCTCTTTAAAGTATCTTTGAGAACTAACATTCAATTAACTGATAACCTGGGAGTATGATAATTCTCTAACTGCCTTTCTGCTTTCATAAAGCTGGGAGAGATACAAGAATAATGTAGCAGGATGGTGGGAAAAGTCCTTCATCAAGAAGCAGCTTTGAAACGGATGTGACTTAACCAACTAAGTGTCTCTAGGAAAGCACCTGAAGAAGTTAAATAAGAGACAGTTGAAAGAGCCATTATGCTCCTTCCTTCCAGGTACATAGTTTTCTTTTCTCAAATCCAAGATATTTATGAGGTAAATTTTCTAGGACAGTGATTCTTAATCTTCTTTGCATCCGTGTTACTTATAAAAAGCTTTTGTAAACTCTGAACCCTCTTCCCAGAAAACTGCAACCACTTGTCATCTTTGCATACAGTCTTTTTTTTCTTTTCTGGATTCTCAGTTACCCTCAAGTCTATCCTTGGTGCCCAGGTTAAATATTTTACTCCTACAAATGTGGGTGACTTGAACTCATATAAAGTTTAACATACTTATGCAGTTAACATGGTGGTTAGGAAACTGAAGCAGGATTTTGGGAAGTTTGTTTCTTTTTTCATTTTGAAGCCAGTCTAGGGAAAGCAAAGCACTAAGTCTTCAGGCCAAAAGAATATTTTTATATCAGACACTGTGTGTTTTGAAGATACTGTAGCTGTCATTCTTTCTAGGTAGTCATTAGAACATCCACTAACCCAAACATATTTTTATTCAGATCAACTCAGGTTACAAAGAAAATTGTGAGAAGCCTTGAGAGGTGGAAAACAGCTGTCAAATATAGCCTGGGAGTTGTGTTTAAAGGTAGAAGTAAAAGTCTTGAACATTTTTCTTGGAAAAGGCTGTGAAATTCGTGGAATAAAGTATGTCTGTGAACTATAATGCCAGCATAAGACATCCAAAATGTCTTCCTTTTCTCCAACCATTTCCCAGTCTCCTATTTACAAAAATGAGTAAAAAGAAAAAGTCCCCATAAACAATTAGACTATATACAGAAAAGTAAAGTCATAGTGTTCTTTTTCCAAAATCAGATCATTCATTGCTTCCTGGTGCACTTTCTGAGACAAATTCTGAAGTAACGAGGTGATTAGTCAAAGAACAAGGTGAAGGTGTTTGCTATCAACATGGAAGGGCAGAACAGTAGCAGACAGGAAAATCATTTACTATGCCAGAATGAGGGGATGATTCTGTCCACAGTGAGACTGAATAGGGAGAATCCTGTGCAAGGAGAGCAGGAAATCTTATTCATTATTTTTCTCATCATCATCACTAACAGCCATGACAACAAAATACATTTATTGAGCAGCAACAATATATACTGATTTATCCTTGTAATCACGAAGATATGCACAACTTACTCTAATTTCCACTCACTCAATATGGTAAACCTAGGCCTGGTGGGCTGTTTACCAAACAAAGTATAACTGTTCTGAAAATTGCCTGTATGTTTCTATTATATGTCTCTGGAACCAAAATTAGATGTTTGTTGGATCTTCTTGCTCTATCCTACTCATCACTAAAACATCCATTATTTATATTTCTCTATTATGTTCTGTTTTATTTTCATAGATCTCTCTTCCTATCATAAGTTGTGTTAATTTGCCATTTAACCCATCCATGTGTTTCACATTTTAATAATAATGATTCATTTTCTCTTCCAGAATTTCCATTTTGTTCTTTTCCCAAATAGTCAATTTTGAAAGCCTCTTGTTCTTTTATCACATTTTCAGCAGCAGTCTTTATTTAAACATTAAACATACCTATTTATTTATTTATTTATTTATTTTTTCCTTTTTGTCTTTTTTTACTGACCGGTAATGGGATCGCAACCCTCGGTGTTGCGCCCGCACTGCGCTTGGCCAGTGAGCGGGAACTGGTCTCCACATGGGATCCGAACCCTCAGCGGGAGCGCCGCCGCACTCCCAAGTGCACTCTCCAGTGCGCCACCGGGCCGGCCCTAAACATACCTATTTAGATTATCATTTAATAATTAAGTAACTATTTTTGCAAATTTGATTCTATACTTTAACATTACTGATTATTGGTCAAGGTGCACTGTTTATCTGTGTGGTTAATGAATTTCGATCATAATTTCATGTTCCTTTGAACTTTATCTGCAGGAGGCATTGAAACTTGAGTTTAAAATGTGTTCCTCCAGAGATGAGTTATTTTACATCTATCAGGTACCATGGGGGCAATACCAACCCAGAATACCATTAAACAAAAATTTTGAATTTGTGTTTTTCAGGGTCACTATAGTAATAAGATTTAGGCTATGTGTCTAAATAAGTAGAGGTTTGAGGTTAAGAATTATCAGGAGGTTTTTTTTCCTTTTTCTCTGTTTCTCATCTAAGGCTGAGAGAGCTGTGCACATTCCTGTCTCATTTTGTGAAATAGGTTTTTTCTATTTTTTCACAAGAGTGTCACCTTTTGGGATCCCCTGTTTCAGTGGTGTGGGGGGTTGTCTCCTCCAACCACACATACTGTTTTGTCACCCACCTCTTATAAACATGCCCATTAAAACCCACCTTAGGCCACCAGAGTTTAGTAGATCCTTCCTTGGAAAATGCTGGCCCCAGTTCACTACCTTCTGGAGTTTGTATTTTCTTATCATCTTTGTATTTCATGAATTTGTTTGATTTCTCACTGCCTGAGACATTAAAAAAATTGTGTTTTAGATTTTTACCTAGCTTTCTTTTTATTTATGTATTTTTCTTAAAGATAATTTATCATACGTATATGCTGAGTACAAAGTTGACTTTCAATAGTTGTGTATAATGTGTGATGGTCAGATCAAGATAGTTAGCTTATTCATCATTCCAATACATAATCATTATTTGTGTCTACTAACAAATTTCTTGCCTTTTTTAGTGGTTTCTGTGAATATATAATCCATAATATTCCCATAAACCTGTCTACAGACCATATTTTTAATACAAGTCTTGGTAATTCCATTTTATCAGTGTCCAGTTTTTCTAAAAATCCCAAGCTCTTTGATTTGCTTATATATTTTTTGCTCCTAATATGATTAAAGTTGCCTTAAAAGCAAGGTATGCTATTAGATACCTAACATTTATTGAGCACATAGTCTATTATAGGTAATATTCTGAATCCTTTTATATTTTACCTCCTTTTAACTTGGCCAATAGCCCTATGACGTATGTACTCATTATTCTCTCTTTAATGATAAGGAGACTGCGGGTCAGAGTGGTAAATAGCCCAAGGTCACACAACCCATGAAGGACAAACCTAAGATTCAAATACAGAGGCGCTAGCTCCAGAGCCACATCTTAAAATACTGTTTTATACTGCCTTACTAAAATATATTAATTGTTGCATTGATCTCATTTTTAACTGATACAGAGTACAAAGCACTATATTTGGTGGTTTGCATGAGGCAAAGTGTCTCATATGGAACCTATAGCCCAGTGAGATAAGAAATGTGCCCATGGAGACATAATACAGCAAGAGATGATGTGTGGAATGAGAAAGACAGAGATAAAATCCTGTGGGAGATCACCAATTGGATGTAGGCAGGGAGTTAGAGACCAGAGAAGGCTCCCGCACATGGTTTGAATCAATTTCTTACAAAGGTCTCTAGAATGGCAGAGTCTATTTCAGAGACATTATTATACAAATGAACATGGAAAGAACAATGTAATTGAAGCTGGTGACAATAATGCAATCACCATATTTCTTTACATAGATGTTCTTTCAGGAAATGAACAGAAAATTGGTAATGCTGACTGCTTGCTAAGGAAATTAGACATATTGAAGGAGAATCATCTTCCAGGAAGAAAAATGATGAAGAATTAAAATGTTTTCCAAAATGTGCGGGTGTAACTAGAGACAGGGCAATCTCAGCATTTAGATGGTAACCACTGGAAAGCTTGTTCCTATAGATGCCTAAGATACAGACTTACCACAGCACAGCCCTGACATACAAAAGAACTATTTTAATCCAATGATACTGCTGAGAATCTTACAGGCTCCTTTTAATTGCCACATTGTTTTTCTCAGCCATTCCAGATCCTACCACTTCTGATTAAACCTTATTTTTGGTTGCCTTTTATTTACCAAGAACGCTTAAGCTTTTTTCTCGTGTTTTGGGAAAACGTTTATTTTGGGATAGACTTTATCTTGCTCTCTTTCTTCAGCTTTTTCTCACACCATCCTTGGTATAATATATTCCTTTTCCCCATGCTTACCTCCATTTAACCTTGCTTATCAAATGATAAAAGAAGAAAAGATAACATTAAAAAGTGGCCCCTTTGATATACTCCTTTCCTTTAAAATATTTTATCTATAGCATTCAAAATCTGAAGAGTTTTGTCTATCAGGAACAATGTGGACAGGATTATTCTCAGAAGACCAAGTATTGCCTTTATTCTTAACTAGCGGTTTCTCTTTTCCTTTCGAACCTGACATGTTCATCAAAGCTGTGTTGGATGTTGCAAATGGCAGTATCTCATTAGTTTTTATAGCTGAGTAGTATTCCATTGTGTAGATATACCACATTTTCCGTATCCACTCATCCGATGATGGACATTTGGGCTGATTCCAGCTCTTGGCTATTGTGAAGAGTGCTGCAATGAACATTGGGAAACAAGTATACCTTCGACTTGATGATTTCCATTCCTTTGGATATATTCCCAGCAGTGGGATAGCTGGGTCGTATGGTAGATCTATCTTCAGCTGTTTGAGGAACCTCCAAACCATTTTCCATAGGGGTTGCACCATTATGCATTCCCACCAACAATGTAAGAGAGTTCCTTTTTCTCCGCAACCACGCCAGCATTTATCTTTCAGCATCTTTTGGATTTTGGCCATCCTAACTGGGGTGAGATGGTATCTCAGTGTGGTTTTGATTTGCATTTCCCGGATGCTGAGTGATGTTGAGCATTTTTTCATATGACTGTTGGCCATTTGCATATCTTCTTTAGAGAAATGCCTACTTAGCTCTTTTGCCCATTTTTTAATTGGGTTGCTTGTTTTTTTCTTGTAAAGTTGTTTGAGTTCTTTATATATTCTGGATATTAGTCCTTTGTCAGACATGTATTTTGCAAATATTTTCTCCCACTCTGTTGGCTGTCTTTTAGCTCTGTTAATTGTTTCTTTTGCTGTGCAGAAACTTTTCAGTTTGATATAGTCCCATTTGTTTATTTTTCCTTTGGTTGCCCATGCTTTTGGGGTCATATTCATGAAGTCTGTGCCCAGCCCTATTTGCTGAAGGGTTTCTCCTATATTTTCTTTAATAAGTTTTATTGTTTCAGGGTGTATATTTAAATCCTTAATCCATTTTGAGTTGATTTTAGTAAATGGTGAGAGATGTGGGTCTAGTTTCAATCTCCTGCAAATGGATAACCAGTTATCCCAGCACCCTTTGCTGAAGAGGGAGTCCCGACCCCAGTGAATAGACTTAATGCCTTTGTCGAAGATCAAATGGCAGTAAGTGCGTGGGTTAATTTC